>NW_026623100.1:25767226-25909726 GCF_023065955.2 Ursus arctos
ACTTTAATACAGATGGCATCCAAAGTAGTGAAAACTGAAGAAAATACGGGCTAATGTTGGCGAAACTGTGAGTTTATGTGATACTATTCCTATTGTCAGGAACCAGAGATTGATGTTCCTTTATTGTTTAACACACAGCATTTCTCTTAGAAGGAGAAAAGCCGGTTGAATAAAACCCTGGGCCAAGCATGCATCTCTTCCCACCCAGTCATGATCTACTGCATCTTCTGGGTTTCTTCCTTTGATGCTCACTCCCCTCTGATGCTGAGAAAATAAATAAATAAATAAATAAATAAATAAATAAATAAATAAATAAATAAGAATTTGGAAGAAGTCAATGGGAATCCCCAAGTCACAGAGAATGAGGAAGTCTCGGATGGCTCTCTGTGCTAGGCTCTTGATGCCCAATCAGGAGACTGTGATAAAGTGGCCCTCAAGAAGGAGTCCACATCAAATATCTGTAGACCTGGAACCACAAAGAAGTTATCAAGGAACATGCCCACAGTTTTAAAATGGTTCACAAAGTTTCTAGGTGGGCGAAAACGTGACCCAATCACACACTTTCTTCTGTGCACTTCGGGTTTGGATCAAGGGTGATTCTACCACAGGACAAGAGTTTTATTTTTAGCTTTTAAAAACCTCCGTAAGTGCTGTGACTGTCAAATATTTTTAGTGATACTTGTTCTCTTCCTGTTAAAATCTCATTGTGTGGCACCTTTGTAGATCTGCAAGTTAAATAGGATCTATACTCAAATAATTCCAAGCCTAACACAGAGTAGGCGCTTAATATAAGCTTATTAACTAATTATCTGTCTCAGCATGTAAAGTGGTGAATCAAGGCAATTATTCAAATGAAGGAGTTCCAATAAAATACAAAACAAATGTACCAACAAAAGCAAACAAACCATCAACATTCCTGTAATGGATATTAAGACATTTTGCTTTTTATTTTCTTGACTTTTAAGACTAATTACTTCAAGTTTCCATTTGTTTATTTGTATCAATATAGCTAAAATATTCATGACACATGGTACAACCTAAAAGATTTTCTTGTCCCAACTTAAAATCGTTTGTATCTCAGTTCATTCTTTGGTTGACACAAATTCTTCACCTAGTTTCTCAAATAGTGAAGTATTACTAAATAAGATCTTACCTAACATTAACAGAAAAAAGAGTTATGAATATGTCAATTACAGCTCTCTTAAGTTATCCATTAGCTCCACTTCGGGTGTAAAGGCTTTTCTTTTTTCTGTAAAAATTGCCTAACAATTGTGAGAGAGCCATAGACAGTATTCTCAATAATGTGTCCTTGTGTCATGAAAGCATTGGCATTTCTTTTGCCTTCTTTGAATCATATCATAGCTGGCATACGGAATTAATCAATAGAAATACTCTGTATCTCTTAACAAGTTACTCTGAGGGGATAAAAGTCCTAAGAAAGTAAAAGAAAGAATTGCCCCCATTTAAATTTAAAGCAGCTCTGTTTGGCCCTTATTACATTAAGCAAAGAAGATATATTGCAGGATCACTGCTTTCATGCTTTCAATTTTTTTTTTTAAATGAGGTGAGTTTGAATAAATAGATAAATAAGATAGTTGTAATGGAGTCTAACGTTTTCTTCCTCTAGACCTATGGTATTTTGCTTTAGTATGATATTTAAATGAGTGATTTCAGGAAAGTTGTAAGAGTGTTCTCTATATTTGTAGCCCTGACCTATGTATATTGTTAACATAATATATAAAAGAAGGACCTACGTCTTATAGAAAGAATATTTACATTTATTTTTTTTAATAGTCAGGGCAAACATTCATGCTTCTAGAAGGAAAGGGCTATGGGCATGGGGAATGGCTATGGGAAATTTGCTTCTGTTTAACCAAATAGAATTTCTTTGCCAATCTGAAAACAAATGCTTTAGAATCCCCCCCCCCCGCCCCCACAACGCCCCAATCCTTTCAATTCCTCCTGTTTGGGTGAGCTTTATTTAACAGTCAAACTCAGGAAATTCAGAGCTTTGAGAAATAGTTTCCACATCTTTTGAGTAAGTTTATAAAGTTTTTTTTTTTTTTTTTGGTTTTAAAGGTAAAAAAAAAATCTCCACAAAAGAGGTCCTTGGGCTAAGTCGGTCTTCATGGCTTGCTTAGCTGAAAACATAATCAAATACAGAAATTTATAAAGATAAAAGTACAATTTCCCCCATCAGCCCGCTGTTAACATTGTAAAGGACCTGTGCGTTAAGCACGTAAAGATTGTACCCCAGAGCATGTCCCAGGTAACTTGAAATAAAGGCAGTTCCTTCTGCAGTCTCAGAAGACAGGCAGGTGCTCTTTTCTTTGGCAGATATTAATGCTGATGCAGTAAACATTTCCAGAGAAGCTTTCCCAGAGTGGAGTCCTTTGCTTTTTCCCTATTCATCCTCCTGCCTGTTCTTTGAGCTTGAAAAAAAGAGAACTGACAGCATATAAAAAACAGTGGATGGAAGATGGACAGAAATCAGAAAGAAGGGAAGTGATTAGAGATGGACCCAGAAAACCATCCTCTTCCCTGACAACTGCCTTGTGGAGGCAGAGGAAAAACTAATTCCTGAAAGCATCAATTATGAACTTGTGTACTTCTCACTCTCCATTTTCTATATCTTCTAGCTTCTCTAAAAATGTTTTACATTTTTAATTGCAGTTTTAGATTTTTAAAAGTAAATGGTCTTTCAAGGCATTCGCTTTAGTCCAGGTCAAAAAATAATACAGTTGGAAAGAAACTTAAAGATTATTTGGCACTACCTCTTCAAGGGATTTAGAAGGAAATCAACTATTCTGACTCCAGGTTTTGAGCATTTTCCCCTGTCTGTCTATCTACATACACACATGTAAATGTGTAACACACACATATATGTAATTTTCCTGTTTGTATGTGTGAGAATTATAAGAACTATAAGGTATGCCAAGCTCTTTATCACCAGTGATTGTGTTGAGGACAGCAGTGTGCAGATAGCAGGTACTATATTTGCCTCATTCTAGTCCACTGCCCACCCTTTTCCACCCAGTTGTCTTCAACAATTCCCTTGACTTCTGGTTTCCAGTTGGGTTTAGTCAATAGAAGCATGAGCAGTGCATTCATAGGACAGGAGGAGAGTAAGTAGAAGTATTTATTCTCCCACTCCTTTCTCACCAGGCCACAGTTATCAATGGCTACAAAAATAGTATAGTATAATCCACTGAATCATTCATTAAATAAATATTTATTAAGGCCCAAACTGTAATAGGTACTGGGGACCCACCAGACACCAAAGCATGAGATATCTGCTCACAAAGAATTTATTTTTAAAGTGTCTGTTTTGATTATTTTCATTTTTAATCATGAAATATATGAAATATTTTGTGATCCATCTTTTAGTCAGAGGACTTTTTTTTTTTAAGAATTGGAAAAAAATCAAAAGCAATCATTGTAAATTCTGGTGGTAATTTGATATGTTCATGGCAAACAGGTTATATATACCAGCAAAATTGTTGAGTAAAAAAGAAAAGAAAGTAAAATGAATTTTAATTACTTTTTAATGTGTATTTGAGTTGTAATGATACCAAATGAATCAATGAAATAGTAAAGATAGGTGTGTGAGTGGGGAGACCCTATTTCTTATCAGACATACTCTAAAGTATGCCAAGCACATGAATTAAACTAGGATCTAAGATGAATTAAAAACTGCAGATGATCATTGCTTAACACTTTCAGGTTGTTTTGATGTAGGAAAGAAATTCATCATTCATAGAGGAACTTATTTGAGTTATAGATTTGACAACTAAGACTGAACATACATAGTGATAAAACATCTGCTCAAGTCTAGTCAAAAGCTCAGTCAATTTTGTGAAGAAATCAGTCAAGCCTGTTGCTTGGTGGCACGTAGACAAAACCACCAACTGATCGACTGAGTTTTTCACTTTTGAATGGGTTGTTTGGCATCATGTAGACCCAGCCTATGATTATACTGCCATCTGTATTCTTTCTTACATCAGGCTTATTTCAGCCACAACTTATACATGCTGTTTTGAGAAGAACTAGTCAATATTTTGGTTTGTCTTTAGCTATAAGAGCGCCGTAGACAGTCTTGCGTGAACTTGGCTCTGCCTTGCTAATTCTCTGTCAGTTCTGGCAGCTATAGGAATTTAAGTTCATGGTGTAGATATTTGGATTCCCCTCAAAATAAAAATAAAATATGTAAAATAAAATCTCAAAATAGGCTGCTTGTCTTTAACAAAAATACCCAAATTCCTAGAAATGGCCAGCCATAGTCAATATGTATATATGTGAGAGTATAATTTTAATGTTAAAACAATACAAACAGAATAGAATATTTTGAAGTTAACAATTGCTCGTGTTATCATAGTTTTCAAACTATATGAAGCAATTGAAAAAATCTCCCTTTACCAAATTCAACAGCACACAAATTCTTCTGGAACTATAAGATACTTTGTGATGGTGGTAGGATTAGAAATTGCAAAATGAATTAAAATGTTAATCCTCACTAGCACTTTAACAACTTATTACAGACAGTATAGTGACCAGTTATTTCTTCTAAGGACATAGGCTTAAAAAAAGAAAGAAAGTTTGAGCTTTGGAGGGCGATGAATCATTAAAGAGTTTTTGTGTAATGATAAAATTGCTCTCTGATCTTAACAGATCAGAGCCATACTAAAACATGTCCCTCTGTAAGTATAACTGAATCAAAATCCCTTTTTTGTTTATTAGTTTCTTTTCTTTTTTTTTTTAAGATTTTATTTATTTATTTATTTATTTATTTATTTATTTGACACAGAGACAGCCAGTGAGAGAGAGAGAGCCAGTGAGAGAGAGACAAGCAGGGGGAGTGGGAGAGGAAGAAGCAGGCTCCCAGCAGAGGAGCCTGGATCACGCCCTGAGCTGAGGGCAGACGCTTAATGACTGAGCCACCTAGGCACCCCAGTTTGTTTGTTTACTTTAGTGGAAGTTGAAGAAAGTGGTAAGTCAAAGAAAACAAGGAGAAAATAGGTATTCTTTATTTAACAAAGGGGTAAATAGGGCAGATTCAGGTTTAATGGGCCCTGAAATTTATATAATTTGGGTGACCTGGTTTTGAAAAATATAAAAAATTACAAATAAAAGTTAAGTAGAAAAGTTAATGCTATTTAATTGAGAGAAATGTTATTTAATTTAATTAATGTTACTTAAATTAGAGGAAAGGGATCTTTGGAAGAGGCTTGTGCAAATGAGGGACCCTAAAACTTGAGGTTCATTACTTTCATAATGTAGCCAATAATGGACTAACAGAATATCCTAGAACAACTACAACAATAAAAATAATAACCTGGAATTTGAGCACAGGGAAATAATTTGTCATAGAGATTATAATTTATGATATATCTTGCACTTAAATCTCTTTTGACTGCCACCATTCATAAGTAACACTTGTATCGGGGCAATCTGGGTTTCTTTTTTCCTTTATTCCAGTAAAATCTGAGTCATCTGACTCTTAATTTCATTACTTTATGTAACATTTTAGAATCACTCAGTAAAAACTCTTCAAATGTTAGGAGAAGTAAGCATATTACCAGAAGAAATATGGTGGCCCCAGAGGAGATGAAGTGATAGCTGAGAGTGAGAGGTCACAGGTTTTTATCTCACATGTCATCAGCATCTTCACTTTACAGATAAGTAAAATAAAGCCCAGGGAAGAGAGGCAATTTGCCCAACCTCACACGGCCCTTTAGTGGCAGAGGTGAGTTTAGAGGACACACCTGTGAACAGCGAATCCAGAACCGTATCCACTGCATCTAACTTCACATCAACCTCAAATCTCCCATTCCCATCACTGAGTCAGCCAAACAACTTCGTTGTTGCAGTCACCGCTGATGCCATCTAGATTAGGATACTTAGAACTACCTGGTGAATTGTAGTGCCTTCTCTCAGGCTAATGTGGTATTGGTTCAATTTCATGTGAGCCTTCAGAGAATATTATGGTGTTTACACTTACTTGCCCTGACCACTGGAACTGTGGCTGCAGTGCATCCTGCTAATCATGAGTAATGTGGTTAGCACAAACCCAGGTACATGATTCTCTACTCTTAAGATATTTCTTCCAGTTATTTATTTTATTCACTGAGACACAGGTGATAAGGGAGTTCTTGACACCGTTCTTCTAGCAGTTTGGCAGAGATTAAGTCTCCTACAATAACAACTACAAATACTGATTTAAATATGAATACATATTTGTAGGTATACCAATAATATGGCAAGAAAGTTTAATAGTTCTCAGAGGTCAAAAACTAAGTGAAAATTAGAACCCAAGAGGCAAGTAAAACAGTTACTATGATTTGTGTCCTTAGGACACTGATCAGCCTAGGTGAACTTGAGTGTCCTTTTTACATCTTCACAGGTTGCAGTGCTCACAAGGGAAGGATATGGCATCTAAAAGGTGACCCTCTTTATAAAATCGGGTCCCTAAAGAGCCAAAATCTAAGTATAAGTAGAAATATTACCTTCTCCCAAGGGATCAGCAACAGAAGTTGCTCACCTTAAACTTTGAATAAAGGAAAAACCTCTTCTTTGGGAATTCACACCACAGGCCAATCTTTACCAGCTAGGTTTACAAATGGAATCCACGGCACCTGGGTATGGGCAAATAAAACTCAAACCACACCTTAATTAAAGTGATGCTTGATCACTAGTGCCCCCAGGTACCTAGCAGGAACAAATGCAAATTGTCTCTAAAGGACTCTATTTAAATCCAGACCTCAACAAATGTGCATAAATAAAGTTCAAAGAATGTGAACTCAATTTCAAAATTACAAAACACACAAGTCAGCAGAAAACATGAGCAAAAGAATTTGACCCCAAATTTTCATGTATTGAAAAAAAAAATAGACTATGTAGGTTTAGCGTGTTTAATAAATTAAAATAGGGAATAAAAATAATCAAGAGAGCAGAGTCTATTAAAAAATGACCAAGGAAGTATAAGATTAACCAAAGAGATCAATGAAAGAAAAATATAAAAATTGAAATTAAAAACTCAATACTTACCTCTAAAATTAGATTAGATACAGATAAAAAGAGAATTTATAAACTGGAAGATGTATCTGAAGAAATTATCTGGATTATAGTAAAGCAAGATGAAGAGATAGAAAACATGACTGAGTTATTAATAGACATGGAGGATAGAGTGAAAACTCTCAAGGCATATATATTTAGAAGTTTTATTAAGAATGAAGAGAAGCAACATTTGAAGGTAAAATGGCTAACAACTTTTCAGAACCAATGAAAAACACTCATCCTTAGATTCACAAAATCCCAAGGAAAAATTTTAAAAATCCGCATTTATCTATATTTTTATCTATATGTTTGTATAGATATACAGATATATATAGAGAGATAGATATAGAGCTAAAATTGGATATCACTGAGAACAAAGAAATGATCTTAAATCGGATGGAAAAGATAAATTGTCTAAGTAAATATGATTCAGTTAATACTTGCATTCTCATCAGTAACAATGGAAGCCAGAGACAATAGAATATCTTCAATGCACTGAGAGGAAATAACTGTGAACCTAGAATTCCATATTCAACAAATGTATCTCAAGAGTGAGGGTGAAATAAAGACATTTCCATGTGAAAAGTCTGAGATGCAATGAAGGATGATGATCAAAGAAAGTAATTAATATGTTGGTAAGGCTAAACAAACATTGACTATATGAAACAATACCACTTTTGTTTTATAAAAGAGAAAAATAAGGAAAAATAAAAATCCATATCGCAATAGTGCATGAAAAGAGGAGAAGTTATCAGAGTTAATAGTGTCCTAACATTTGTTTGGAAGGAGCGTGAATTGATGATTAGCTTCAGAATTTGAGAAGTTGGTATCCATGTTAAAATTCTCAGTTATTACTAAAAGAAAGGAAACACAGTGCCAAGTAAAAAGAAAAAAATGTAATGAGAAACCATACTCTGCACTTTCAAAAGAAGAAAATAAAGGTGGCAAAAATGAACCTAGAAAAGGAGAGACACATTTTTATCTCAAAACAAGATAGAGTTAAGCTTAAAGAATGAGTATTTATAATAAATCTAAGTGGGTTAAATGATCCAGTGAAAAACAAATAGACATATGTAACACATAAAAATGGAAATAGGTTGGAAAAAATGCAAATAACTCAAATGGACAAGAATAGGAAAAGGTATGCCACCAAAATCCAAAACCAAAAAGAAAAAGAAAGCTAGTGCAGTTTGATTATTAACAGAGAAAATAGACATTAAGCTAAAAAGAATTCCTGAGATTAAAAGAGATGACTAGGTAATGATGAATGATTCAGTGCAATGCAAAATATAAAATTTAAAATGCTAGTCCTTAAGACATATAAAACAAAATCTTCAAAAAATATATAAGGCAAAAATTAAGACAAGTACAAGTGTAAATTAATTCATTATATTGGAACATTTTTAACTATGCTTATCTTTAACTGAGAAAAATAAATCAGAATATCTTTTTGGAAGACAGTTTTCAAGCTTTATCTAATAGAGCTATGTAGAACATTCTTCAAATTCTCTTCTCTTTTTAGAAAGAAAAATAATTTAGAAGATAATATAAGAGAAAAATTTTGACCCTAAGTTTTCCAATAAATGATTTGTTGAATGATTAATGTTAGTCTGTAATTGTCTTATGACGTTTTCTTTAAATTTGTTATATGTTACCTGCCTGTTTTCCCTGGTGGCATAGATTTTTTTTTTAACTTTTGGAAGTATATATAGTTATTGAAATATTTTAAAACTGAAAGTTAGAACTTCTTAATACTCAAAAGAAAGTGAACATCATCTATTGTCCCTGTGGTTTAAATAGAGCTTATCTCAATTTTATTATAATCAAAAGTGACATTGTGTAATAATTTAGTATATTCAAAGTCACAATAATGACATTATAAATTCAGACTATCATTCTTAGAAAGTTACGTGGCATAAGGATGCTGATCCTCTAGGTGTGCTCTCTATTATGTGGAAGTAGTTTATCTTTATCCTAGCTACATGTGTTAAATCCTTTAAGCAATCATGGATCAAAGAAATTGCTGTCCCTTTATCTTTGACAGTCCCCTAAGTGATGCTCCATGAGGGTATTCCTGGTGTGCCCTGCATTCTACAGAAACACAAAAACAATTCCAGTTGTAAAGAAAAAAAAAAAAAAAAGGAAGACAGTGGAGTACTTATCCAATGAACTCCATTGCATCTATAACTATGTGAATAATTGAGCCCACTTTTTTTTTTTTGTCAGAATTAGTTGGATAAATGCATTAGTTTTACATTCTACTTAATCCGTGTAGACAGAGCCAAAGAATCCCTCCTCCCTTCAACACAAGCTTTTCCACTGCACAAATGATGCTAATGCTCTTGATTGGCATGACGCAGCACTCTAAACCATTTGACTCCAGTGAATTAGTCAAGCAAGAATGTCTGAAAGCAGAGCTACTCCGTTTAAGTACTTAAATGCACAGCAAACAACTGCTTGCCTTCTTTTCTTCTCTAGTGCTGTCTCATGAAGCAGTGTATTATTACAGATAATCTACAGTGAATAAAAGACAAAGCATTCTGTATTCAAAATATACACACATTTGCCAAGTTTACTGAACCTGTGATTTTTCAAAATAAAAGATACAAATATTTATTTGAAAAATGATATAATTAAGAGAAGCTTACTACAGAGTAGCAACCACACATGCTGTATAACCAAGCCATAACACCAATAAACAGGTTTTGCTGACAGACACCTATTGTCAATAAGATTAGTTGAACTCAAAAGAGTGCCAGGAAACCTCTTTCATGCTTCAACAAAACATAATTTGTTTGAAGTAATGATGACTAGTTATGTATAATTATCTGATTATCAAAAAAAAAAAAACTTGTTTAAACAACTTTGGTGTGCTGCATTATAAGGTTTCATTTAGTCTCTGAATTATTTAATGTTTATGTAGTTCTGAGACAAACTGCACAATTCAAAACCAATTAAAAGATTTGCCCAGATTACCCATAACTTGTAAATTGGCACAACATGGTAGGATACTTATTAAGTTGGGATGTTTTTTGGAGAGTAGTAGAGGCTTCAAAAAATAATGAGGTTTTCCAGAAAGGGAATAGCTTATAAATCATCAGTCAATGAAAATGATTCATGAAATTGTATCAATTTTAATATAAAACAACATAATTCTTATCTCTTGTGTAGGTAGACTTTTAAGATGTATGAGAAAGTGAATTGCTTATACTATGCAAATGAAAATAATCATTCAGTGTCTAGCAGACTCTTGCAAATCAGGAAAAATATTTAGATTTATACACAAAGAATTTTAGTCATTCTTATTCTTCTGGTTTACTTGGAAACACAATGAATTAAACTAATATTATTTTCTATTCAAATGCCATAAATTAACTTTGCATCTTGGAACAATTTATTTTGAATACTTGCCCAATGAGTTAAAATGCTAAATTTTTCTTCAGGTGAGATTCCAGTTCCTTATGGGAGGTAACATAATCTTGTTAATTATCAGGAAAAAAATAAAAATTGGTTATAAGATTTAAACTTTTATTTAAATTTAAGATAAATTTATATATGATATTGAGCCTAATTAACCTCCATGCATTTACATCATTACCAGTTGACAATATTAGCAATACTTTGGCCACAAGTTATATAAAATAATATGGAATAGGGGCGCCTGGGTGGCACAGCGGTTAAGCGTCTGCCTTCAGCTCAGGGCGTGATCCCGGCGTTGTGGGATCGAGCCCCACATCAGGCTCCTCCGCTATGAGCCTGCTTCTTCCTCTCCCACTCCCCCTGCTTGTGTTCCCTCTCTCGCTGGCTGTCTCTATCTCTGTCGAATAAATAAACAAAATCTTTAAAAAATAATAATAATAATATGGGATAGACAAAAGGAGGATTATTTTTGTCCTAGAATAAAGAGTTTAGAGATAGGCAGGCAGCTGATGACATTGGTTCCATGATTTAATCATATTGGGGCTAATATCAAATGAATTGTTCCTGTACTTTGTCTCATGACTGCCCCCTCTCTTGGCATTGTGTTCATGTCAAGGGAAGAAGGAATTAGGGAAACTGAAATGTCAGCACAATCCATTGCTTTATCAGAAAAATAAGAGCTTTCCCCTGATATGCTCCTGCAGCAGAATTTCTTTCACCTTATCAGTCAGAAATACGTATTTTTCTTTATAGTGGAGATGGACAACAGAGAAAAAGTTTGCATCAGCTAAATAACAATGTTGTATTGACATTAATATTCTAATTATAGGAGTTACTCACTTGATTACTTACATGCATCTAAGAAGTGGAAATAATATTTCCCCGTCTGCCTCTTAGAATTCTGTAAATAAATGAGATGATATACCTGAAATTGCTCTTTAAGCTATCAGGAGCTAAACATAGTTTAGATAGTCAACATTGATGTGGGAACACAACTTCAAAGGTCCTATGCCATAACTCCCATGTATCATCAGTCACCTCAGTTTAGCCTCCCCATTTCCAGGAATCCATCCTGCAGACCTATAAGCACAGGTGTACTACAAGTCCTGATATAGAGAAGTCAGGATGTTCACAATAAGTGCAGAAGGAAAAGACAAAGAAAAAAAGCAATTAGAAATAAAGTGTTATAAAGGAATAAAGATAAAGATGATTTAATGTGACTTATAATGTCCATCTAGAATAGAAAACCTAATAAAGGTATATAGAATTCCACAATGTAAATGTAGAAAATTTCCCTGAAACTGAGGGAGGACCTGATTAAGAACATTTAAAGATATTATGTTTCAGAAAAAAATGATAGAAATTTAGCCTGGCTAAAATATTAAGCCTCAATTTTTAAAAATTTTAATTCCAGTATAGTTAACATGCAGTGTTATATTAGTGTCAGGTATACAGTGTAGCGATTCAACAATTCTATATATTACTCGGTGATAAGTTTACTTTTAATCCACCTATTTCACCTATCCCTCCACCCTCCTCCCCTCTGGAGACCATCAGTTTGTTCTCTGTAGTTAAAAATCTGTTTTTTTGGTTTGTCTATTTTTTACTTTATTTGTTTTGTTTCTTAAATTCCATATATGAGTGAAATCATATGGCGTTTGTCTTTCTCTGACTGACTTATTTCATTTAGTGTTATACCCTCTAGATCCATCCCTGTTGTTGCAAATAGCAAGATTTCATTATTTTTTATGGGTGAGTAATATTGCATTTTATACACACACACACGCGTGTAAATAAAGCTTCAGTAAATATAGGGGTGCCTGTATCTTTTCAAATTATTGTTTTTGTATTATATGGGTAAATACCCAGTATTACAGTTACTGGATCATATGATAATTCTATTTTTAATTTTTTGAGAAACCTCTATACTATCTTCCACAGTGACTGTACCAGTTTGCAGTCCCACCAAGAATGCACAAGGATTCTTTTTTCTCCACAACCTCACCAACACTTGTTTCTTGTATTTTTGATTCTAGCCAGTCTGACAGGCATGAGATGATATCTCATTGTGGTTTTGATTTCCATTTCCCTGATGATTAGTAATGTTGAGCATCTTTTCATGTGTCTGTTGGCCATCTACAGCTCTTCTTTGGAGAAATGTCTATTCATGTCTTCTGCCAATTGGATTATTTGGGGTTTTTTGTTGTTGAATTGTATAAGTTCTTTCTATATTTTGGATACTAACCCTTTATGGTATATGTCTCTTGAAAATATAATTCCATGCAGTAGGTTGTCTTTCAGTTTTATTGGCTGTTTCCCTTGCTGTGCAGAAGATTTTTATTTTGATGTCATCCCAGTAGTTTAGTTTTGCTTTTGTTTCCCTTGCCTCAGGAGATGTATCTAGAAAAATGTTGCTATGTATCATGCCACTGTCTTCTGGCCTGCAAAGTTTCTGCTGAAAAATCAGCTGATAGCCTTATGGGGTTGCCCTTGTATATAACTGTTTGTTTTCTCTTGTTGCTTTAAAAATTCTCCTTATCAGTGCTTTTTGTCATTTTAATTACTATATGCCTTGGTGTGGAACTTCCAGGGTTGATTTTGCTGGGGGCTCTCTGTCCCTCCTGAATCCAGATTTCTCTTTCCTTTCCCATATTTGGGAAGTTTTCAGCTATTATTTCTTCAAATAAATTTTCTGACCCTTTTTCTCTCTCTTCTCCTTCTGGGATTCCTTTAATGTGAATGTTATTATGTTTGATGTTGCATCTGGGTTCCTTAAATCTATCTTCCTTTTTAATTTTTTTCCCCTCTCTTCTGTTCAGCTTGATTGCTTTCCATTACTGTCCTCTAGGTCACTGATCCATTCTTGGCTTCCTCTAGTACACTATTTATTCCATCTAGTGTTTCAGTTATTGAGTTCTTCATCTCTGATTGGTTCTTTATGTTTTCTGTCTCTTGTAAGGGTCTCAGTGAGGTCCTCCACTCTTTTCTCCAGTCCAGTGAGTATTTTATGATCATTACTTTAAGTTTTCTATCAGGCATATTACTTATCTCCACTTTGTTTAGCTCTCTCGCTGTGATTTTGTCCTGTTCTTTCGTTTGGGACATATTCCTCTGTGTCCTCATTTTGTCTAATTCTCTGTCTATTTCTGTGTTAGGAAAGTCAGCTACATCTCCTGCTTTTGTATGAAGAAGAGGTCCTGTATAGTGCGTAGCAGTGCGATGTCCCCTATTCACCAAAACCTGGTGCTTTAGGGGTGTCTCCTATTTGCGTTGCATGTGCCGTTCTGTTGTGGCTGAGATGATTTTGCCTTCAGTCAAGTTGTCTGCAATGGCTCTCTTTGCCTGTTTTGGGCAGAGTTTGGTTCCTGTGTTGTTAGTAGGCCTGTCGGAGCCACCCCCAGCTTGAGCTGGGTCAGAGCAAGTGCTTGCCAGAGCTGTGGTTGTATTGAACAGCAGGGCACTCTTCCTGTGTTGTCCTCTGAGAAGCTTTAGTTGGTGGTCAGGGCCTGTAGTCAGAGATGTCTGCTCCAGCCCACTGCAGGGGCCACAGTCACACTCGTATGTGTGCTTATCTTCTCCTCTCCCTGGGGCAAGAGTCACTTTGGAGTGGTGCTGGCCCCTGTTGGGGCTGCTTGCATACCACCAGGCTTGTGACACCACTTTGGTTTTTTTGTTTTTGTTTTTGTTTTTTGTTTTTGTTTTTAAAGATTTTTTTTATTTATTTGACAGAGATAGAGACAGCCAGTGAGAGAGGGAACACCAGCGGGGGGAGTGGGAGAGGAAGAAGCAGGCTTCCAGTGGAGGAGCCCGATGTGGGGCTCAATCCCAGAGCACCAGGATCACACCCTGAGCTGAAGGCAGACGCTTAATGACTAAGCCACCCAGGCGCCCCGTGACACCATTTTGAATGGGTTCAGGCCAAAGGCATACTAGAGGGGTCTGGTCCACAGGAGAATGCGGGGTAAAGTGCACTGTTAGCAAGTTAGGTAGTGAGAGTTGGCACTGTGATGGTTCCCATAGGTGTCCCTGTGTCTAGGCTGGAGTATGGAGAAGGGAAATGGCTCCCACCAGCTTTTTTGTTCTTAGAGAATTCCCCCCAAATATCCCTGCCCCTCCAGCACATGCTCTGAGATTAGTAAGTAAGTCTCCTTCTCATATACCTCAGGTATTTCTCAAACTGCTACTTCTATGCTGTATCTAACCAGGGCTGTTTGTTGTGCTGTAAGGGTGGGGATTCTGCCCTCCCTGCTCTCCTAGAGTAGAGCCTGCTGATTTTTAAAGTTCCAGGTGTTAAGCCCCACTAATTGTTGGACCTCTCTGGTTTTCAAAGCCAAATGTTATGAGGATTCATCTTCCCCATGCAGGTCCCCCTATGCCTTGGGTGCCTGGTGTGGGGTCTGGTCTTCTCCCCCTCCATACCCACAGATGGTCTGGTTTGGCTCCTGACTGCACTCCCACCCTTCCTACTCTCTTTGATGTGGCCTCTTCTCTACATTTAGCTGTGGGGAGTCTGTTCTGCCAGTCTTCAGGTTGTTTCCTAGGTTATTTACACTGGTGTGAGTGTTTTCTTTTTACCATGGGATGAGGTGAGATTGGGATCCTCCTATTCTGACATCTTCCCTGAGTTCTTCAAAAAGATATTTTTAGTCATCCAGGCAAAAACAAAACAAAACAAACAAACAAAACCAAACAAACAAAAACAAGTAAGCTATAATATAGAAAAAACAGGCTAGCCTCAGACTTTTCCAAGCAACGTTCAGTTCCAGAAAACCAAAGAAAAATGTCCACAATCTCCTGCTGTTAAAGAAGTATGACCCAAGATGCTCATCATCTGGATATAAAAACCAAACACATATTTTTAAGCACACAAGGACTAAAGAAGTACAACATCTGTGAGCCCATTCAGAAATAGACATATGAAGGTGAATACCAAGAAACAAACAGAAAAAATAAAATAAATAACTCAAGAATGGAAAAATGATTGATAATGACTCAACTTTATTTAAATATAACTGGTAGTTTTATAACATTTTATTTTAAAGTTAGAAGTCTATATTTTTTAAAAGTTAACAATATAAAGAATATTTAGAGGTCAGCATTTCTGTCATATAGTTAAGATGTGTATGTATTTTTGTTTTGTTTTTTTCTGTAGTCAAATAGATGTCTAGGTCCTTATCCCCAGGACCTATAAATATATTATTATACATGCAAGGTTGCAGAAAGAATTAAGGTTGCTGCTAATCAGTTGACCATAAATTAGAGAGATTATCCTGGACTGTCTAGTCAGGCTCACTGTAATCACAAAGGTCCTTAAAAATGGAAGAGGGAGGCAGAGGGTCAGAGTGATACAATCTGAGAAGGTCTCAACTAGCCGTTGGTGGCCTTAAAGATGGAGAAAGGGAGCCACAAGCCAAGGATCTAGAAGCTGGAATAGGCAAAGAAACAGATTCTTTTCTGGAGAAAACAAGAAGGAGGCAGGCCCCTGACTTTAGCCTCATGAGACTTCTACAGAACTGTGTAAGTTTTAATGCATTTATGTTACTTTAAGCCACTGAGTTTGTGGTAGTTTGTTATAGCAGCAATAGGAAACCAATATGTATTTCAATCTGTATTTCAATTTGTATTGCAAACTGACATATAAAAATGTTGTTCTATTACAGTTAAGGATGCATCTAAAAGGGGAGATAAGTAGTTTTTCTTTGGTAGTGATGTTGGGGGTTATAGCTCTACCATCTTTTAACAGCCAGATGGAGGTATATATTTGCACTCTACGGGAAAAAGTAGAATCAACAGGGAGTAAAAGTAGAAGTTGGCATTAATTCTCCAATACCACTTACTTCATGCTTTGGAAATCCATTTTAAAACCTTAGACTCATCGGGTAAAATAATGGATATAATAAAGTATGTATACTGCTCTGGCTGGGGGAAGTGGGGGGGGATTGGAGGTTGTTGGGGGGTGGGTAGAGATAGTAACAGTTATCCAAAGCTAATGCTTATCCTGTAGGACTGCTTCCCAAAGGAAGACACTGAATTGGTGAATTTTGAGAATTTTGTGATCTGCCAAACAAGTACTTATTGAAAATTTCAAAGTCAGATTCCCCTTTTCCCTTGATGCCAGAAAAATTATATACATTCTCTCCTTCCCCCATTTTCACTCTCTTTCCTTTTCTCTCTTTTAAACATTTCACTGTAAGGCATTATATTGCTAATGTTGTTGGGTTGAAGTGGAAACTGAACATAGGATATTGATATTTGTGAAGATATTTATTTTTGTGATATTATTTTTGAAAAAAGTAGAAAATAAAAATAAGTGCTTACAAAAATATTTTCCCTTGTTGAACTTGTGTTTCTTTGCGCTTTGTTTCTGTTCTTCTGATTTGCTGTCTGTATGGACTGTGATTTCCCAGCCAAGGCTCTGCCAAGCCTGACCCTTACAAGAGAGTAAAATTTTTGTATATTCTTTTGGCAAAATAAGTATTCAAAGATGGATATTTGCACTTTTCTTGGGTGCTTTAATGGGTAATTTGACTTGACATCACAGTTTTCAAAGTCTAGGAGAATATACTAACTTAGATGAAAAACATATATACAGGGTTAGGAAAAAGTATAATGTGTAGGAGCTAAAGGGCTTGATTTTCTTGGCTGGCAAAATATATTTTATGCAATCCCAGAGTTGAAGTAAAGATAAATGAATGTCCCCATGGTGTAATCACCGGATTGAAAAATCAGGTGACTTCAGACTTCAAATTCCCTTTTAGCCCAGTAAGTTTTTATGTTTTTTTATATCTTGGTTGGTGGATGAGTCAATGTTTAAATGGCCATTCATCATTTACCATATAAAAGAAAAGCTATTACCTGAAACTCATTTTTACAGTTGCAGGCAAACAGAAATAATCATTTTCAAGGACCTAAAGCTGTTTCTTGAACAATGTCATCATTTTATCCTTATTTTACTTACTATTTACTTATATATGAGCCCGTTTTTGAGCTGCACCCTGCAAGTTCTGGTTGTAAACAGTTTCCACCAACTCCCTGCTGCAGCAAGTGAGGAAAGGGAATTTGACTTTCCAGAAATCAAAGTTATCTTTCAGACAGACTCAAAGAACCAGACCAAAGGCACAAAGGCAGCTATAAGCAGTCATGGCCCTTATCATGAGCCAAGTAGTGTTAATTCTAGGTGGTTAGGAGACTATTAAAGTCTTTCTTTCTATAGGAAGTCATTGCCCTTATTCTCAGGGTGGCCCTGTTTTATTTCCGACATTTCAATTATTATTATTTCAAATGTATAGACCTGAGTTTTGTGACTATTTGCTGTCTTTTATGAATGAAATAAGGGAATCTATTGGGAGGCAGAAAGGGATAATGATATATAAGGAAATTAGAAGTCTTCATGAAAACTGATAAGAGTGACTTCATGGAGAGTCCTCAGGAGAGAGAGCTTTGTGCTTTAGAAAGAGTACAGACACCCTAGAATCACCTAGACCTGGTTGCAAGTCCTCTGTCTGCTGTTTAATAACTTAATGAGTACAAGCAATTTAGTGGACCTTTTCTGGTTCAATATTTTTCTTAAGGTCATAAAGAGGAGAAGTAACACTATCTATATCAGAGAGTAGTTGTCAATGTGAAATAAAACATTCAAAAAGCGCTGCTAACCTAGCTGATGTGCCATAGGAGCTTGATAAATGTTAATTCACTCCTGGTTAATCACTCTAAGATCCGAGAATTCTCTTTGACTGGGTCAGAGCAACCTGCCCAACTGTGACTATTCTTGAAATGTAACCCCAGGCTAAACATAATTCAAGCCTACACTGAACCAGGTGGAATATGTATAATGGGCCTTGTTTTCGTCCCAAATCCTCACCTCTCCTTCTCTCTTTTAGGAACACCTGTTGGGTACCAACATGTGTGAGGGATCATGCTGGCCCCTTACATACTACATCTCTTATAACCGTTGTAACTGAAGTGAAGGAGCAGTTGTTATCAAGTTAACTACAGAGAGGACTGAATTTCTGAGAAATTAACCAGCTCAGAGTTGCACAGCTAATTAACGATAATTCTGTCTCCAAGTCTTGTCCCACTTTACCAGTCTTCCTCCCTCTAAGTTTTGTGATGTCAAAGAAGTTTCTGAGGTATGGTTTCCATAAATCACCCAGATTGTTTACCATGACAACATAACCATCAACACATAAAAAGTAGAGCTTTAGGGTTACTCTGCAGCCAGTGGATATTGATAAGACAAACAGTTTTGTGCTTCTCTTGGCTTGCTGGTTGATAGCACTGTACTGGGTATCAGAGACACAGTCACATAATATGCCAGAGCGGGAGAAGAATCACCACAGATGGTCCATGGGGAGGGGGGCAAAGCGGGAAACAGGCACAAGGACCAAGCTAAAAACAACTGATACTACAAGGCTAAGAATGTGGACTTTGTTCTTAGTGGTTTCCTGCCCCTGCCTTCCATCTATACTTATGTCCACTTTTCTACCACATTTTTAGGTTCCCAAGAAATATGACCGAAAGGACAAAGCTACCACATGCGCATCATTTATTACAGCATGTGTCTGTTTATTAAATGCTGTGCAGACCTGCTCGCACTCTGATCAGCAGAACCAGATAGTGTGGCAATACCCAGGACCCTTGCATTCCTTTCCCCTGAAGTCTAGAACTGCCTATAACCCATGAAGTCCTCCAAGTCCATAGTTTTTGTCCAAGGAAAAATAGGAGAGGAGAGGAGAGAGATACAGTAGACATTTTTACCCTTTCACTTTCCCTTCCAAGAGCTGAGGTCCTAGGCTCCCATGTGTCCCTGTGAATCCATAATAGACTCTCCCTAAGTGTAGAGTAGGCATGTAATGGCTAGCGAGGACCCTTTTATTACAAAATACATTAAGGTAGTTGCACCTTTAGAATAAGTTACTTAGGAAAATAAAGAATGAGAAAAATTTAAGTTGAAACTAGTAACTTGCAGTATAAGCAAACTTGTATTTTAATTATCAGAACAACATCTATGCACATTTGAAAAATAGGAATAGTGACGTATCCACTTGGGAGACTTAGCCTTCAGGCAATTCCTAGTGTGTTCAATGGGATTTGAGGACCCCTTGAAATCATTGTGCAGCGTCCCCCGGGAGAGAGCCTCAACCACAGGTCAAGAACCCTTGCTCATGGTAATGGGGAGCTACTGGGGATCATGATAACTTACATAAAGTGATATATTAAGGAAACCGAAAGATCACTGGAGAAATAAGAGACTGACTATAGGGAGATTGATTGATGTTTCCATTATTCTAAGTATAAGGCTTTAGGGTCTAGGTCTATGTAGTAGTGATAGAAACAGAATTTAGTTGACAGATATAAAGAATCTATATATTTGTTTTTTATTTTTTGCTACTTGGATGCTGAAAGAAGATGAGAGACTCCAATTTTTCAAGTCCTAGTGATTAGGAGGTTGTTGGTAGTAAACCATCTTCTTTGGGGAAAAGATGAAATCAGTCCTAGCTATGTTATCTTGAAATAATGGTGGTATATCTGCTGGGTGGTTAGGTGGGGATGCCAAGCAAGCAGTTAGAAGCATGTGATTGAAGTTCAAAAGACAGGTCATGACTATGAATAGAGGTTATAGAGTCATTTTTGTAGAAGAAGTAATTCAAACCATAAGAGACCAAAAATGTACTAAGAGAAAGAATGCAGAACTGGAGCAGTTGATGATGGTTCTAGATTCTCCCAGCATCAGCCAACTTTTTCTGCAAAGGGCCAGAGAGTAAATATTCTAAGCTTTGTGGGCCAAAGGTCTCTGTTGCATCTATTTAACTATGTCATTGTAGAGCAATACCTAAATAAATTGGCATGGCTCTGTTCCAGTAAAAAGCTATTACAAAAACAGATGAGTGGCTGGATTTGGCCCAAGGACTTTAGTTTGCTGAACTCTGGTTTAGAAACTTAAGCTCCATGATGGCAAGGACCACGTCTACTTGGCCTACTACTATATGCACAGCACTTAGCACAACACCTGACTTACTGTAGATTCTCAACAGATATTTCTTGAATTGATGAGTGCTATGTTGAAATGAGTGTGTCTATATTTAGCTGTGTTGGGGCAACAGAGTAGACCAAGAGACTCTAATAGTCATGAGAACAGTCAAGATTGTATGACAGACAAAATCAAGAAAAGAGTGTGCCAAAAAAAAAAAAAAAAGTCTAGCAAAAATGGCAACTCTCATAGGTTTTGAAGAATGAAGAGTTAGATCTTCTTTTTTTTTTTTTTTTTGGCTATTAAAACAAGTCAGATATTGAGGTATAAATGATAAGAATAAAAGATTATAGGAATGGTATCAAAGAAAGGATCTATCCATGCAAAATAACCTGGGTGTTAGAATGGAAGTACATTTATGAAGGAATTTATTACGTGGTTTAACTTCAGTAGTTACTGCCTTCCCATTTTTAAATTTTCAGTCAAAAAGATATTATTTTAATTATAGTCCCAAATCTGTGGATTCTGTTTTTATAAATCTAACATCATAATTTTGTAAACTGTTTGAGGGAGAAGCAAACTTTTTTTTTTGATGTTATGTAGATAAAATAACCAGCTTGACTAATTTTTTCAAGTAGTTGTGTTGATATTTGTCAAGAATTTTTCTTTTAGCAATTTTCCTCTAAATTTATGAGCTTAACTTTTATGAATTTCCAAGTTCACTTTATGAAGTCAAGATTAAACATACGATTTAAATATTTTCATTTTATTATCAGTTTCCAACATTTACTTATTCCTTCCAGATTATCCCACACAGAGCTGTTGGAACTACTCCATGATGATTTCAAAGAAAATTTTCTTCTCTTAAATACTCTTATCCCAAGGTAAATTGATGGATTTCTAATGAATAAATTCCAGGAGGCAAGCATCAGCATTTTATACTCCAATTCAGAGTATTTAATTCCTTCACCCTTAACTGTGGCCACCTGTCATTCTAAGTTTATGCAGTAATTTTTAACAATGGAAAATTATTATTTTTTTCATACAGTGTTGATCACCTTTGTGTCATTTGATACCTAGCATGTTTAGTTTGTTATGCCAAATGCAAGTGGGAGAAAAACAACACTATAAACATGTCTAATCATGTCATTGAAGCTTTTCTTGGAATAATTGGAGTGTGATGATAGAGCAGGGAGAAAAGAGGGAGTAGAAATTGAGGAAAAGGGTCTCAGCCTGAATTTTCCAAATTGGCTATTTATCTGGTTAATTCTTCATCTTTCCTCATCACCATGTCTGAATTGAGAAAATCTTCCTAATGATAATAAACTATGTCAAGAACAGATGGCTGATTTGATGTGATGAAAATAGCTGTGTCAATTGAGGGTATTTTTTTTTCTTACCCGTTTTGCTTTTCATCACTCTGGGGTTGGTGGTTCCTAGGTTTTTTTCTTTTACAGAATCTACCCTCAGCCCTATATAATGTGCTGTACCTCTCCCCAAAAGCAGCTTGGACCCCTTTCTCTGAAAGAAAAAAATGGAGAAGTGGTTTTTTTTTAAAAAAGCAATTATCACTTTTCCCACCTTTTCAGCTTTAGTTAAGTTACTTTTGGAAGGATCAGTTTACAACAAATGTTTAACGTCAGGAATTTTGCAGTTTCATAGGCCCTGACAGCTTGGCATGAAAAGAGGTGGCATTGTGTCAATTGTAAATGAGTATGCTATTTACATACTAATTAAACTTTGCACTAGTGGGGTGAAAGAATGTCATTTGGAGCACCCCAGTTATTCTGTTTATATCATTGTTGTCTATTTAAAGAGTCTATTGTTTGGCATGTCAGAGCCTCATCCCCTAAATGCCATTTTATAACCTTGCACTACTTTAAAGATATTACCCCATTGACTGGCTAATCAAACAGAATCAGTGTATCTAAAAGCAAAGGGAATTCCCAGATTCACCTTGCTTCATAATAGCACCGAGTTTGATGGTGATGATGATGATGATGATGATGATGATGATGATAGTAACAGCTTTTATCAGTTGCTTCCTGTATGCCATGCCTGTGGCATTTTGCTAAACAATTTTTTAATTTTAACTCACTTTATCTTCAAAGTAAGGTGGGAATGGTTATTACACCCTTTTTACACGTGAGGAAATTGTAGTTGTACAGTCTGTGAGGACATTAGGACTCTAGTGTCTGCGCTGTTATCCACCAGTACTGCTTTCTGCTCTGCTGTGTCGTTGATCCATGGAGGGTCCCCTGATGTCAGATGTGGCCAGGGTTACTGAAAATATGCCAAGAGCAGGAATATTGCTTATCATCTCAATCCATTTGCTTAAGGAAGGAAGTGATAAGCGATAAGGGGCATCTGCATATCTCCCAATACATGATTCCTTATTTATACCGGAAATATATCACAAATACAGGCTCACATTACGTACATATTCCCCACTGCCTTTCAGTTACATCTTTTCCTATTTTGTACCAAGGCAGGATGCCCAGCCTGTTGATAATGCCGTTACCTAGAATTTCACATGTGCTCTAGGAACCTGATTCAGGAATACTGATAATCTGTCTGATAACTTATAAAATGAAAAATGATTAATAGCTGTTTGATGATTATTGAGCTGTTTTATTCTCCTGCTTCACTTCTGCAGAATGTAGTTTATTGGATTTAGCTAAAGACATTTTTTCTCACTGGATAAGGAACAGAATCAACGTTATATCATACCTGTGTGGGAGTTGGCTTAACAAGATTTGCAGCGATAAAGAGCAAGATCAGAACTTTTCCTGGCTGGGTTGGTGGAATGAGCTCACCATCCATGCGGATATTTATACCCCACTGTCGAGAGTGCAGAGTTGGCATTCCTTGGCATTGTCAACAGAGTGCTGGTCTGTACTTCTTTCTTCTTTAAAAATGACAGAACAGAGAGCTTAGATAGTTGACATTGAAATAACTTGCCAAGAGAGCGTTGAACATATGATCCTTTATAGCTTTTTTCCTCACTATTTTCAACAATCTTCAAGGTTGAAATAATTCCATAATAGAGTCAAAAATCCAGGGGAAAAAAAAAAGAAAATATACTTTAGCTCTCCATCATTCCAACTACCACACCACATTTCATGAAATGTGACATAGTTTTGCTCCACAACCTTGCCAAAGGAAGGGAAAAAAAAGAAAGAAAGAAAAACCTAAATTTTAAGCTGATAACTCGAATGGTTCCAGAGATATCAACTTGTGAAAAGTCACAATTTTGTATTGTGCTGAAAAGCCACCTTACAACACAGGGACTACCATCACTCTTTAATATCCAGCAGAGCCCCCCGCTGTGCTTTGTCAGTCACTAGCAACATCCAAGTCTTCCCGTAAAAGTAATTCACACTTTTTTCACAACACTGTTGCTTTAATTACCACTGAACTCTGCTGATGCTCAGGCAGGCCTGGCAGGACCAAGGGAGGGTCAGAGCCACAAAAGAAGCAAATAGCTTTTTTCCTCCTTACTTTATTATTAACAAACCATCTTTGATGGAAATGTTCCTAGTTCTGGGGCCTAGACTTAACTCTGGGTCCCTTGGTGTATTCATTATCAAAAGAGACCCACAGATGTCATTCTGAGAGACAGAGACAGAGAGAAATATTACTTATAATCCTAATTAGAAATTAGAAATTTTGGCAAAGGACAGACGTAGCTATTCATAACTGCCAAACAATGATTACATTTCTCATATAGCTTTCATTTTCGCAAAGAAATATAGATTTCATACTATACCATCTTGCTGGACAAACGTCAATTTATCTACTTATTTACTGTGGATTTTTTTGTTTCAGGATTAGTTGACACAATAAATCATGTACCAGCGAAAAACCACAGAACTGCCAAAATCTACTAGTGCATAAAAGTGATACAAAGAGCCTAAGCTTTATAAATAATATGACAGCAATATGATAGGCATAACATCTTATGTGTATAAGGAAACTTTCATTCCATATCACAAAATATTTCTCCAATAAAACTGTCCCTGTGAAACCAGCTTTCACAGGCTCCTCCACAGAGACTATGAGGGTGCCTATCAGTAACTTCATGTATACATTTAAGGAAGAAATAAATAGGTCTGTGACCTTAGGTAAATGACTTAACAGATTGCTAAACTTTGCCCTGGCTCTAAAATTCCATGTTTAAACCATTATAATTTTCAGTTACACTGTAGGCTTGTCTATGCATCCTCAAGTAATTAATGCTACTATTGTTTGTCATTTATCATTTACTAATTCATGATCTAATTTGTCACCACCATTCAGGGTTTAGCTGGAGAGTGTGGTGCTGAGATAAATTACCATATGTGGAATAATCATCAGATCCTTTGCAGACCAATTGACTCGTATTTTGAGTCCCCTATGATTTGGTCCCAACCTTTTAAAATAGATACCTTTACTCCCATCTATGTAAACCTATCAGTGCTTCCAAAATCTGATTGGTCATCAAAAATTTCGGGGGGGAGGGGAATGGCATTTTGTAAATTGGAACATCTTGGCGGTGGGGTGTGGAATCTGTCACTTTAAGAGGATTCTTGGAGTTTCAAATAATGTGCTAGGTTTGGACAATTACTTGAATCAAGCTTTTCTGCTTATTTCCTTACTTCCAACATCTCCCAGGATCTTCTATAGAAATCTTACTCATCTTTCAAGTCCTGCTTCTAATAGCACACATCTCATGTAGAATTTACTAATTTCTTCAGCTTCTGGGAGTCTCTGCCTTCTTAAAATGCTGATAGTCCTACATACATTACCCAAGATCTATCAAATCTTCTATGACATATTGCCATTACTCATATTTTTCTCTTTATCTTTTGCATATATATATATATATATATATATATATATATATATATATATAATTAAAATAAAAGATTTTTCATCCAAGATATAGGTTGTAACATTCTTCTTTGAATCCACATAATATAGGAAATGCATCCTAGCTGTTTGTGGAACAAATGCCTGAATTTTATGTATCATGGAAGACTGCAAGCAAAGTTGAAATTACTAACCCTTTTTATATATTCATTTAATGACACAAACATTGTGTAGCAGACTAATTTTTTTTCAAAGGTTCCTGAACCAATATATATTCCATCCCATATGCTCTCCTTAAAGTGTTGACAAATATGTTGAGAATTCCTCCATTGAGAAGTGGGTTCTCTGTTCTCTTGTCTTAAGCCTGGGCAGATCTTTATAAATGCTTCAACTAAAAACAGTGTGGTGGAAGTAACTCCTCCTGACTTCTGGAGCTAGATCCAACTTCTTCCTGGATCTCTGTCTTAGGAGCCACACCTTGAAAGCCTAGAACTGATGGGAGTCTTGCTGCCCCAGAGCCTCCATACTGAGGAGATCACATGAAGGGACTACATGGTGATTAAAAAGACCCTCAATGTTCTCAGTCCCCAGCAATTTTGCTGGGACTCCAAACATCATGAAGCAGAGAGAAGCCATCACCCATCTTCCCTAATTCCTGATGCACAGAATCCATGAGCATGACTTATGGCCATTTTATGCCAGTACGTTTTGGGAGTAATTTCTTACTCAGAAGTAGTCATTGGAACACACCTAATTGTAGGCACTAGAGATCCAAATGAGTAAGATAAACTATACATCTGCTCTTATGACACTTATATTCTATAACAAACCAAAACAAATACAGCAAGAACAGTTAATTTAAACTGTTCTGTTTATTTTAAAGGCTTTATTAAGGCATAGTTGACCTACAATAACCGCTCACATTTGAAGGGTAGAAGTTGCTAAGTTTTGGCGTGTACATGCACCTATGAAACCCATCACTATAGTCAAGATAATTAACATAGCCATCACCCCCAAAGTTTCCTTATCTACCATCGCAGTCCTTTCCCACACTCAAGCAACCACTGATCTGTTTTTTGTCACTTTAGATTCATTTGCATTTTATAGAATTTTATATAAATTATAAACATATGGTATGTTCCCTTGTCTAGTTTTTTTTACTCAGTATCATTATTTTGAGATTTATCTCTTTGTTGCATACAGCAATAGTTATTCCTTTCTATACTGAGTACTATTCCATTGAAGAGATACATCAAATTTTATTTACACATTTGTGTTGTTTACAGTTTTTAGCTCTTAAAAATACAGCTGTTGCTGTAAACATCATGAGCAAGTCTTTGTGTGGACATACATTTTTATTTTTCTTGAGTAAATACCTAGGAGTAGAATGGTTTTTCCTCTGTTCTGTAGCCCAAGAACTCACTCAAGGGAGTAAGGTGGAGCAATCTGAGGGCTTGCCTCATTTGCTTCCCATCTCCAGATATCACTCACTTTAGTTGCTTAATGTCCAGTGTCTTGAAAACTGCATATATAGATTCATAAATTCTTCCTTATTTTCAGTTGTTTCAGGTGGGAGGGTAAATATGGTCCTGGTTACTCCACTTTGGTACTGTCTCCTTTAAATTCCCTCCAGATTAAGGAATTAAAAGGCAAAAGAACATCTGCCTCCTCTTTGTGTCTCCCAGAAATTTGCTTTACAAATGCCATTGGGCATTTGCATCATGCCGTAGAAGGCCTCTGGAGTCCGTCATAATGTCTGGTTTCAATGCATAGTTCTGTAGCTTTCTAGCTATGTGATTTTGGACAAGTTACTTAGCTTTTCCAAGCCTCAGTTTTCTCATCTTTATGATTTTAATATCAATAATAACAACAACAGAAGCAATAATAATAAAAGATAATAGGAACCATAATCACTTCATAAGGTTGGTAGAAAATTAGAAGACAACTCATGAAAAATACCAAGCACGATGTCTGGAACATCATAGGCTCTCAATAAATGCTACTGATTATTACTGATATGACTTTAGAACCAAGTTCTCAGAACAAAGGGAAATTGTGTCAGACCCTTGGATAAAAGGAACATGGCAAATAGCCCTAATATCATTGTATGAAATGCTTAGTAATAAAAGGAGGTTCCTCACACACTATGAATAAAGGCTCTGGGTTTCATTCCTTTTTCCAAATCCCATGACTGGAGAATTGACATTCTGCAACCTTTACATACAAAAGCTTCAAGAAATTCAGTCAACTCATGTTAGGGATCTGGGAAAAGAACTTAAAGTTCGGTCAACAGAAATGATCCTCTCAGAGAAACTTGTTCTATCCACTAGGGCTGAAGGAGGGGAGATGTGATGTGGAGCCTAATGCAGTTTGTAGAGTGAGTTTGCAGAGGGAAGCTCTCCATTTTGAACTGATTGAGGATTTTCTGATTGTGCAAGCTCTGTAGCCAAATGAGTAGGCTATGGCAGAGAAGGAACTTCTTAGACTCAATTTGCTGGTGAATACAACTTTTAATTAGGACAATATTAAATAGCTACTTAAACTCTGTGTGTATATTGTCGGTGGAGAAATTAAGTGGAATCTCAAAATTTTTTCTGTTTTATGACAGAGTGAATCTTCATGCTTGAGCTGGTAGAGACAGACAATGTGGACTGTGTGAGAGTTTGAAAGATGTTTAGCTGCTTGAAAAATTAAAATGATTAGCATTAAAACCACAACTACTTTTTAAGGACTCTTACTGAAAACCTGACTATGCCAAATGCAAGGCTACCATGTGCTCCAATATGATTGGGGCCACCTGAAGCTGTGCAATGTTGTGAGCCTAGTGAAACAACAAAGAGGAACTTTGGTGCCAAAAACAGGATATATGGGCTGTAGGGCAGCATTTTTATACTTCTCTGTGTAATACTGTTTCTAGATCCAGGCAGAAGCTACCCTTGCCTTGATGCTTTGCTTTGCTGTGCTCATTTTGTTACTTATCCATTCCATTTTAATTTTCACTAATGAGTCAATTGCCCAAAGTACCCAGAAACATTCCCAACTGAATCTTGAACATTGCCCCCATCTAGGCCATGCTCTGGGTTTACTAGACCCCCAAATTCCTGACCCAAATGGTCCCAAGCCCACTTTTAGGGCCCACGCAGGCCTTTTACCTTGGTCCATTCTCTTAGAGGTAGACCTTATCAATGGCTTCTACTCTCCCAAGAGCTGAGTGTGGACTGAACATGGAAATGTAGGAAGATGTGTCTACACACGTGAGGACCTCACAGTGCAGGAATGGAAGGAATGGGCTGGGGTAAGGTTTCCCTCTTCTGCCAATTCCAACATAGAACTCCAGGTGCCCAAAGATTCTAAATTGACACCTGGACTTCCAGATTGTCATTACATTGTTCTTATATTAAATAAGATAAGAAGATAGGATCTATTTTAGTCAGTAGTTTCCTAGCTCGAATTCTAATGTTAAAATATTGTGACATCATAGTATGAGGGCCTCCCTTTGTGGTCCTCTCCAGGCCCCTTCAAATGTTAAGGGTAATTCTTACTTTGTGACTTTATCCCTAATAGGTTTTTCTTTCTCTGGGTTGCTTATCTTCTTCATGTACAATGGAAAGATGAAACAGAAGCCAGAGAGACAAAACACTGATGAGTCAGCCAAACCCTTCTGTCCTGAGATGTGTACTTTATGATCTGCTGTGTAATTACCACATCTGCAGCCTTCACGGACAATGACATGCTTTCTTCTTTGACATCTTCAGAGGAGAGAGCAGTATGGTCTTTAAGTCCCAGAACCCCTGGATTCCTAGTCAGTCTTACTGTCTTCCTTATCATCTTCACAAGCCACTTGAGGGTTTCCAGATGGTGCACAGTTACCAGTTTGTGATTTGCCCCTCAGAGGCATCATGTGGTCTTAAGGTCTCTCACCCTTTTCCCTCATCCTCTTCTATCCGCCTCCCGGTGCTCTTGGCTATCTTTGATGTACCCGCCACCCTACATCTGGTGAGGGGGGGGCTTCCTCCCCAGTAATGCTGACCGCCTTATCTTCTATCTCGTAACCACTTTCATCTTTAAGTTGCAGCTCAGGATTTCTCTCTTCTTTGGGAACACCTCTCTGGTGAAGTAGAAAAGAAGCAAGTTTGGAGTCGTGTAGAACTGGATTTTGATTCAGTGCTTTATTACTTACTGACTATGTCACCTCACACGGTTCACTCAAACTTTCAGAGCCTTAACCTACCAATAAACAGGTCTAAGAGTATCCTTCCCACATGTCTGTTGGGATGATCAGTGGTACAACTGATGTAAAGCAATTGGCAGGTGTTTAGATCAATTCCCAATATTGATTCCTCAGGTTAACATAAGCACTTCTTCCTATATGTGTCCATAGTTTGTATAACAAACCCCAGATAGCCAGAACAGCAACATCAAGACACCAGGCCGTAAGAAAAATACTCTTCTGAGGAAGAGTTGCTGGTTTTTAATAGTTTTAATAGCTGGAGTTTAGGGTACATTCAGAAAATGTGCTGAAGGGGTAGACTGAAACCATGATGGGACCAGCATGTTAGATTAAATGAAGAAATTTGACCTACTGAAGTTTCTTAGAATTTCTGGAGTGGATATGGAAGCTTCCCATCTTCTTTAGATAAAACATAATTAAATATCTTAAAACATTTCAGTTTAATGTATACATGGTGATGATGTGTTGACAAGGAAAACTTTGGGACTTCATTGCCTGCAACCATGCAACAGGTTAGAGTTACCAAAGCGTGTTTGCCAGCACATCAGTGATAAGTTCTAACAAAATAAGCTATGTCAAACATGGCATCATGCTTTGGATCAAGTGAGACCATCATCTTCTTAATTCTCATTTCCTCCCAAACTAGACAAACTTGTTTCATAAGGATTTTTCTTAGTGCTTATATTTCAAAATGAAATTTCTACCAATTTGGGATACTAATGATTTAGCCACATACCAAGTTGGAGTTTCTCCAGTGTGCATGTGCTTCTTATGAAGAGGAGGAAGGCAACCTGCCAATCAAAAGGCTAGTTGCAGGTTGCAGGCAGAGACCAGATTGGCGATACTTGTTGGCAAAGTGCCCAGACAGTGTCCTGTACACAGACATGCTCCGAGAATGCTATTGGGTCTGGTCAAGTCTTCCATATTCCAACTAGGAGCCCTCCTTTGAAGACCTGACATTTGTTCAACTGAGAGCTGAAAGGGAGGCAGCAGTATGGACAGTCTCCAATTAGCCAGCAGATTTTAATCTACTTTGCAGAACTAATCGAATGGTTGTGCTTCCCCAGCGTTCACGTGAATCGCACCCTCGCTGGAGGTTAACGGACTAAACAATAGCAACTGCAATTAAGTGGATGTAAATGAATGTGATAGGCCAATTCTCACCAGGAGAACATCGATGTGTCAGTGTCAGTGCACTGGTGCTGGGGATAAAAGAGGAAGTGACTGGGATGAAGAAGGTAATATGTAGCACTTTTGCTCCGATGTATAGGCTTCAACTTGACTGTCAGGAAATTCCTTGGATGGAAGCAAGAGGAATAAAAACAAGTAACAACAGTAGTTCCTTCTATATATCCTCTTATGGGAGGGAAAGAAAGAAAACACCGCACTTTCACATAAATACATTCAAGGTATTGTCCCTCGTCGTGTACCTCAACTATGAGATAGATTGTAGGATATGAAATTGAGTAAAACACAAATCTATGTACAATAAGGGGAAGGAGAGTTCCATGACCTGGGAAGCTGAGAATTCAGAAGAGGACAAACTTCCCTGGCCTTTTTCACATTTGGAAATGGGGACTGGTGGACAGAATAAGCAGGCTGTAGAAGTTTATTGCTGCAGGGTTTCAGCACAGTCTAGAAAGACAGAAGTTGTGGAACAATAGGAAAACTTGAGGTTTTGCTTAAATTCAGCTCTTTAACACTTTGATACTTTGGGGAAATTTCCACATCTGTAGAATGGGGTGTGGGGCTTGGAAGGAATGTGAAATCTGCAAAGATTTCTATAAATTCTTTCCGATTAAAGCATCTGCAAACATTATGTGAGCGGTTTGAAAGAAAAGGGTTATATAAATGCAATGAATGTAGCCTGACTTCTTGCTTCCTGTTCTTTGGGGCATCCCAAAGTACCTCTGGAATGCACTGTGTGAGGAAAGGTTCTGAGTCCAGCCTTCTGACAGGGGGTGAGCCCCAATCTACCTTCCCTCATAAATCCTCAGAGGACATCCCTGGGCGTATTAGCTCCCTGGTCTTTGATGGACATACCATAGATGGGCCCGATTACTATCATAATGCATACTCTGTCAAATATCAAAGGATGGAGAAGGAGAATAGACCAGATGTGTAAAGGAAGAAAGACAATGCAAAGTATAGGATAAAAAGTCCTCTATTGAAGAATAATTGCTCACAGGGCAACTGAAGCTTTAGAGTAAACCAAGGGAAATGATAAAGATTAATAGATTGGTAGATGGAGAGAATGAAGAAAAAAAAATCACCTGGAAAAGAAAGATGGATACGTATATTTATAAAGTTTTTTAGAGTATGTTCAAACAATTTTTATTTTATTTTTTAAAAGATTATTTATTTATTTATTTATTTATTTATTTATTTATTTATTTGATGGAAAGAGAGAGAGCACACAAGCGCAAGCAGGGGGAGCAGCAGGGAGAGGGAGAAACAGGCTCCCCACCGAGCAGGGAGCCCAATGTGGGGCTCAGTCCCAGGATCCTGGGATCATGACCTGAAATGAAGGCAGACACCTTACCGTACCGAAGGCACCCAGGCACCCCCAGACAATTTTTAAAAAGCATAGTCCAAGAAATCAAAGTTCTGAGAGTAGATGAGCCCAGTGAGGACCCAAATTATTTATCATTATACATATGTGTTGTATAAACAATGAGATTGAAATAAAGCTATACATGAATGAAGCGTCTGTGTGGTTTTGGTTTTTAACGTTTCTATTCCATTTTAAAATTGTTTAATAGAAATCTCTAAGTCTTCATGTCTACCAAGATCAAACCTATGACTTTGTCTGCTTATATAAATAAATCCTATTGGGAAAAGTTTGATCTTGAACACCTAAATTATGAGGAGTAAATACAAACCAAGTTTAGTTAAATCAGTTGCATAGCTGATTTAGATCAGTCTCCTTACCTCATCTTTTGAGAACAAAGCCTCAAAGAAAAGTGAAAGCAGTATTAGTGACACCTTATTTAGCAGATTTAGTTACAGATATTACAAATACTACACATTGGCAATTTCTTTCCAATAAAGCAAGAGGTGAAACAAAGATGATAAGTGGTATAAGTTGGACTATCATGCCTCAATGATTTAAATGGAATCAGGCATTTTTTGAGACCAAAATCTTTGAGGTTGTAGTGCATCTGACCTGTATGTTACTGAATGTGTACACCTACATATGGGCTAGCAGAAGGGAAGAAGAGGATGCAAAGCAAAAAGTTCAGGTAGTTTTAAAAATTATTTGCCAGTAATTTTAACACATCTATATACTGTAAAATACTAGAGTCATTCTTATGAACAGATAATGTGAAAAGAATGAAGCATGGGTAACAAGGTAGAAACAAACAGCATGCATTTAAAAGGAAACAGCAAAACTAAGAATGGGAGAAGATATTTGCAAATGGCATTACAGATAAAGGGCTGATATCCAAGATATATAAAGAACTTCTCAAACTCAACACTCAAAAAACAAATAACCCAGTCAAAAAATGGGCAGAAGACATGAACAGACACTTCTCCAAAGAAGACGCACAAATGGCTAACAGACACATGAAAAAATGCTCAACATCACTAGCCATCAGGGAAATACAAATCAAAACCACAATGAGATACCGCCTTACACCAGTTAGAATGACAAAAATTAGCAAAACAGGAAACAACAAATGTTGACGAGGATGTCGAGAAAGGGGAACCCTCTTACACTGTTGGTGGGAATGCAAACTGGTACAGCCACTCTGGGAAACAGTATGGAGGTACCTCAAGATGCTAAAAATAGGGTACCTTATGATCCAGCAATGCACTACTAGGTATTTACCCCAAAGTTACAGATGTAGTGAAAAGAAGGGGCACATGCACTCCAGTGTTCATAGCAGCAATGTCCACAATAGCCAAACTGTGGAAGGAGCCGAGATGCCCTTCAACAAATGAATGGATAAAGATATGGTACATATATACAATGGACTATTACTCAGCCATCAGAAAGGACGAATAACCACCATTTGCATCGACATGGATGGAACCGGAGGGGATTATGCTAAGTGAAGTAAGTCAAGCAGAGAAAGACAATTATCATATAGTTTCACTCATATGTGGAACATAAGCAATAACACAGAGGACCATGGGCAAGGGAGGGAAATCTGAAGCGGGAGAAATCAGAGAGGGAGACGAACCATAAGAGACTATAGACCCCAGGAAACAGACTGGGGATTTCAGAGGGGAGGGGGTTACAGGGTGATGGGTATTAAGAAGGGCACGTGTTGTGATGAGCACTGGGTGTTATACGTAACTAATGAATCATTGAACACTGCATCAAAAACTAATGATGTACTACACAGTGGCTAACTGAACATAATTTAAAAAAAAGAAAAGGAAAAGGTGGTGGTGTAAGTTTGACTCTCTTGAGACAGATTACTGGTTTTATCTGGAGGTAGAAGGCAATGCCTTGAACATACCTTGTGTTATACAACAAATGTAGAGTTTGAGGAAATGTTAATCCACTTTGCTATTATTTACACAGGCCTATGGTCACAGAAAGAATACATTCTCTCTGTATAATCCACTTTCTATTATTTACACAGGCCTATGGTCACAGAAAGAATACATTCTCTCTGTATAAATTAGGTAAAAATGTGTTTGTATTATGCTAAATGTGAGTTAAGAGATAGGTTAGAACTAGAAAACGTTATGTCTTACTTTTTTATAGTTCAGAGATATACCAGGTCAAGCAGACAACTTGTTACCATGTTTCTGATGAAATTATGAAACAAAAGATGTGATGGGAGATGTTAAAATAAATTTTGCTTTCTGATTCCTGATGTGTAATAGAGAACATAGTATTTAATGTACAGCATGATGGCTATAATTGAAATGAAGTATTGAATACAAGAAATATGCTAAGAGAGTACAATTGGGGGCTCTCATCACACACAAAAAATAACTGTGTGGTGAAGATATGTTAATTAGCTTGACTGTAGTCATCATTTCACTATGTATATCATATCAAATCGGCACGTTGTTCACTTTAAATATATACATCTTTTATTAAACCAGATCAAACAATAAAAAAGGAACATGGTCTCTCTTTGCTCCAATATCCTTCTCTCAATTTCTGAATTTTACTAGTATCTCCAGGGAGTCAGTAGGGAGTAAAAGGGAAGTTAAAGATATTTATCCTAATTTTATTGGAGAAGAAAAGGTGGTTCACTTACCTGAATTTATACAGTCATCATGGATGGTAATCAGGTTTCATAGCATTAATTTGATTCTTAAAATAGGTGTGGATGCCCTTAGCTTTTAGCAAAAACAAGGTAAAACATCTTACGTGGTAGACCAGACGGTATGAACTGTTTCCATCGTGCCTGGAGCTACTTTAGATACTTGCTGCACATCATCCTATTACACAGCCATAATAAGTCAGTAAGTTATCATCACTGATCCCACTTTATAAATGACCAAACTATTCCTCAGAGAGGGTAAGAGGCGTGTTAATATTCTCCCAGCCAGTGAACAGCTAGGCCAGGATTCCAACAGGTGAACTGCCCACTGAAAGGGTATTATGAAGTCTATGATGGTAATATACATACATGTGGGGACAGAAATCATTACATTGAGTAATATTATTATCAGGAAATTTCTTCAAGTTTTAAGATCCATCAATACATAAATTGCTTCTCCACAGGTTTCTTGTCATTTGAAGCATTTTAGGTATCACAAAGAATAATTTTATCATGGCTCAAAGTGGTCCAGATACTTAAATATATCTCTCTTGGGGGGCCAAACTCTAATTCCCATGTTAATGCAAGGAGTATGATGGAAGGAAGGAAGGAAGGACAAAGAAGAAAGGAAAGAAAAAAGAAAAGAAAAGAAAGGGGCCTAGGGTAACATTTGTCATCATTATAAATGTTTTAAAAACTATTTCAAGGGACGCCTGGGTGGCTCAGTCTGTTAAGTGTCTGCCTTTGGCTCAGGTCATGATCCCAAGTCCTGCATCGGGCTCCTTGCTCATCAAGGAGCCTGCTTCTCCCCCTTCCTGCTGCCCCTGCTTGTGCATGCTCTCTCTCTCTCTTGCTCTCTCTCACTCTTTCTCTCTCTCTCTCTGGCAAATAAATAAAATCTTTAAACAAAACAAAACAACAAAACCTGTTTCTGGATATGGAAGGACATTGATGCATTTTGCTAACAATGGTATACTATATATAAGATCTATAATCTATATATATTCAAGGAAGAGGAACCGGAATTAACTGCAGTATGTGGCCATCAATGCCAAACACTATTCTATGCAGCCTTTGATCTTTATCAAAGATAAAGTGATTAAACAAAGTATTAAAGGTAAAACAAAGTGCATAGACTGGCCCTCCTGAAAGCTCTTCATTCCATGTGGGCTGGTGCCATGTGCATACATAAAATGCTTTTTTCTAGGAGCAAAATGCACTTCCAGGATTTGTTGCGAGTTCCAACTGTGTCACCCCAAGTTCCATGCATATCTTTCTATTGGGTGAACGGTAGCATCTTCTACTCAGACTCTAAAATGGTAGCAGAGCTGTGTCATTGCAAGTGTGAATTCCTCCTCGTGGAGCAGGTGTGTCTGCCAGCGGGCAGGGGGTCAGTATGTCCAGCAGGTACTCACCAGTCCTAGTCTGTTGTCTTAGCCGGGCAGGTGCCACCTTGGCCTCTTCGAGGAAGTCAAACACTCTTTCTCAGATTCCTAGGATTCTGCATCAATTGTTAACGTACCAATTATTGACTTCTCTGTGTGTGATGTGAGGTTAATGAGAAATGACAGGTTGCTTTTTTTTGCCTCAGTGTGTAGAAGCCGCCGAGCACACTTTCCCAACTGCCATTAGCTTGAGACTAACTTCTGACATCTGGATCATATTTCAGCACACAAGCAGACACGCACAGGTTTAATATGAAGCTAGTGTTCACGTTATATGCTGTGTGCATAGCAATATATACATAACTCACTCAGGGCAGAATAGGCAAAGTTGCACTTACACAGCATTCTCTCTAGGTCCATAAACTCTATTCAAGTGAATCAGGCAGAAGACAGAAGCTTTCTATGATGCAACAAAATACTTCTAAGGAACATGAGTGACTTTGTAGTAGTCTGGAATGGAATGAGAAATGCAGTCACAGGATTAATAACGTACTAGAGTAAGAGATGGTGAATACAATCATCCTCTCCCTGCCCCCCCCCCATGATCTTTATTAGCTTTGTCCTGACAATCTGACCTTACAGAGCTCTACCCAGTCCTGACAGCCGCATAAAACCCACAAACAAATAGGGAATTGGTGCAGCCTTTTCAGATTTAGGATCATGTTTAAGCTTTTGAATCAGATTTTTCTATGTGTGGACATGACAACTATGGAAAAACTGTAATTTAGGACATATTCTCTTTATCCTTTTATGTAGAATTTCACTTTAATGTGATGCAAATGACAGTAAGAAATACATTCAGTGAATGTTAAAGCCTTCCCATTAAAAATTCTGTATGCATTTTACATTCTAATTCATGTACAGTCAAAAACCCTGATAAAATCACAGTGCTGATTTGACTGCTGCACTTATCGTATTAATGAGGATACTTTATGCCTTTTGAAAATTGGGATATGGTCCATTATGTGATTGTAAATGATGTGATTGTATCACATAAATTTGTTATTCAATCCCCCCCTCCCTCCAGTCAGCTTTGTATATAAGAAGATTCATTGGTGAGCCAGAACTGAGGCCGGAAAACTGAACTGCAAATTAGACTTTCCTCCTTTTGTCTCTATTTCCATTTATAGAAAAGAACATAATAAACATGCACACGTGTGTGTATGTCAGTATCCATGTGTGTTTTTTCTTCTCCTTCTTCTCCTTCTTTTATAAATTTCCCTTTTAAAAGCCACAGGGAAAAGTGCACCAAGGAAGTCAAAATGAAAGAAAGAAGCAGACGGGCCTGCAGCTCCCAGAGGTACGTAGTGATTTTTCCCACAGCCCCAGCAACATCCTTGGCTTCTGAGCCGATGCTGGATTGCGTATTGGTTGCAAATCTTTCCTTCTCCCCTTTTGCAACAAGTGAAAGGTTTGAGAACGGTCGTTGGCTAAGGTTGCCTGGTTTTGAGTTGCGTTTGCATTCCTAAAAATACCAGCTCCTCTTTCTGTTTATTTATTTTTCTGCCGTGCCTGCCTAATGAGTCATCATTTGCTCCCAGGAGCACCGGGTGGGAGTGATCTATGAACACAGCTGCAGGAGGCCTTTGGCTTCTTTCTGCCCCTGTACCTTCTGTTTCTGAATCCTGGCATAGATATCTACCTTGGTAAAGGTCAAAGAACTATTTTTCCCCTCCTTTTTGTCACTAGAGACACAAACACCTCCCCTGACATCAACATCTTCAGAGTCCCCACAGAAAGAGTTGGAGCATTGCCAACAGAAAAGGCCTCAGAGAACGCTCAGGTTGAAACAAAGGAAGGGACCACTGGCCCTCAGCTGAGTAGCTCTCATAGCCTCGAAGGGCTACAGCCATCATTGCCTACTTAATGATGGTGCCTGGACTTATCTCGCAGTTGCCCAAGAGGAGCCCACAGACTGAAGTGCTCTCTTAAGCCCACGCATGGGTGATGGTCAATTGTTGCCTGGACCCGAGTGTTTCTCAAACGTTTGGTTTGGAATTCTTGAACACTTTGTAGGCTGGATTTTTTTTTTTCTTTCATTCCATCAAAAACTTATCTTCTGTTTTCTGGAACCTGGAGAAGTGGCAATGCCCTTCGCAGTGGAACAACCTCTTGGTGGAGTCCTCAGAGTTTGGAAATACAAATGCCCAAGTTCTTAACACCCACCTGGCAATTTCACATTTCTGACTCTTGTTCTTGCTCACCTTGAAAGCTGACCTTTAGGCTTTATGAAGCTCTGTGTTTTCCCAGAGCTCAGCTGTTATGGATGAAATTGCTTTCTTCTTTTTAAGGTCTCTGTCATGTTGTAACATCAAAAATACAGTACCATGTGCTTCATCCCCCTACCCCCACCCAAAAGGAGAGGTGCTACAGGGATGATGTGCTGAGGAGAATGCAAATATGATTGTAAATTATATCTTTTAAATGGCTTATGGGAAAAGATAAGTTGCTTGACTAAGATATACCAAAAGCTCACAGGGGGTCTTTTGTGATGGGAGGTAGGTTTTTTACCTTATTTCAGATTCAAGACCAATAAGAACTTTATACAATCTTCTGGACAAAGCTTGCTACATCCTAATCTCTGCAAATCCACTCTGTTCTGTTCACCGCTCTCCGTATTAATCAGTTCTACACAACTGTACCTTTCTCAGTACTGTTACACACACTGCATTTTTATGCTTCTGTTACTGAGTGGCCTTTTCTATATTTTTGCTTTATCTTGCATTCAATTACTCACAACTTGGTCTGTAGAATAGAATACCATCATTGCCTACATTTAGGCAACAGTACATTATGTCATCTTGCTTCATATATTTTACTTCTATCTCTTTTAAGAGGAAGCACATTTGAGAAATCTGGGCTCTGCCTTTGGGGAGGAATTATTTACCTTCTTCCATTCAGGCTGAAATTTGTCTCCTCACTCCCTTTGGTAATTTAAAAAAAAACTTATTTACATCTTCTCAGATCCTATTAGTTAGCTCAGTTGCCTAATTGTTGTAGTTTTAAGAAAGACCAAGTCATCTTCTTGCTTTCAATCGTTGCTGGTCTGTTTTATGGGTTCCACAATGCCACCTTCACGTGTCTGCTTACGTCCCTCAGAAAGCTTTCTCTATTTCACTCTGACGTGCAGCATCACGTACGTGGTCCGTTTCCCTCCCACGAATAGGAAATATGGCTAAACAATCTTCCTCTAAAAGAGCAGAGAGGAAGATACTCATCCTGGCAATATTGCCCATTGGACTCTATGTCCGAGGCTGAGCATATCTGATTCTACATGAATTTGCTCTGGTTTTTCTTCTCTCTTGTCTTTTCTAGTGTCTTAATACTTCCTTAGAATAAATTTTCCTACCTAAGATGGATCTCGCCTTTTCTCTCTTGACAATGCTGAGTAAATCAGGGTGTGGAATATTACCCATGCAACCCACTCTCTGAGAGGTATTGCTGGCTGAAGCCACGCTGTTCGTATGCCATTCTATACCCAAGTGTGGATAATAACAAAATTGATTTTACCCGAGGAAAGACAAAGGAACCTTAGAGCTGCTTTCTGCATTATTTTGTTCTCAGGTTATTCTGCTCTGAATGGTAAGATCTTTCACTAGAATATCGGGTCACATTTGGCTTCCTTTATAGCAAATCCCCTGTGGGGAAACTTCTGGCATTGGGCTATGAGGTGTTACTGTTCTGTGCCTGTGTGTGTGTGTGTGTGTGTGTGCACACGTGTGCATACACATGTGTGTGTGTGTTGTCAAATTGTAACATAAATAAGTTTGTGTTTTCAAGTCCCCATGAATACCTTCTTCTTTTTTTATAATTATTAAGAAAGTAGATTTTAGGGGCGCCTGGGTGGCACAGCGGCTAAGCGTCTGCCTTTGGCTCAGGGCGTGACCCCAGCGTTATGGGATCGAGCCCCACATCAGGCTCCTCCACTATGAGCCTGCTTCTTCCTCTCCCACTCCCCCTGCTGTGTTCCCTCTCTCGCTGGCTGTCTCTATCTCTGTTAAATAAATAAATAAATAAATAAATAAATAAATAAATAAATAAGTAGATTTTAAGCTAGGGACTAAAACTTGGCTTTCAGATACAATGAAAGAGGGTTTAAAGAAGAATGTTCTGGGGCACCTGGGTGGCTCAGTCATTGTCTGCCTTCAGCTCAGGTCATGATCCCAGGGTCCTAGGATCAAGCCCCGCGTTGGGCTCCCTGCTCAGCGGGAAGCCTGCTTCTCCCTCTCCCTCTGCTTGTGTTTCCTCTCTCGCTGTGTCTCTGTCAAATAAATAAAATCTGAAAGAAAGAAAGAAAGAAAGAAAGAAAGAAAGAAAGAAAGAAAGAAAGGAGAATGTTCTTTAATAAATTGTACAATGACCATGAATAAGTCAACCTACACAAATTATAAGGGCAATGCTGATAACAGCCACTATAAATCGGGTGCTTAGTACATCTCGTGGATGTTCCACTTGCCTAGGTCTTATTAATTCACTAATTTTTTACAACTCCATTAGGTATGTATTACTATTATCCCTATCTTCCAGATGTAGAAACTGAGGCATAGACAGAGGTTTTACTTGTTCAAGCCACGGGTGATAAGGGGCAGATCCAAGATTCAAACCAGGTGGCACTGGCTCCTGAATCTTGACTCTTGAATACTGCACTTTCTACCTCATTGAGAGAAAAATCTACAGCCTTTCATACAGTGAGCATCCTACCAGCAAGATCTTTCACAAATAATTTAAGGAAATTCTGATGAAATAATGTGTAATTGTAATGACTTCATTCCTAATACCTTAATTGTGATTCTTTCAACCACATTATCCCTTAATGTTTAAACAACCCAACACTCTTATCTTGAATAATGTAGAGAATTCTGGGAAGTTAGTAACATATAATGGTGGTTGCCTTTTAAAAAAAAAATTGCAAATCCGGTGTGTTTGTGATATGATTCTTTATACTATTACTCAGAATTTACATTTTGGTCTCACTCTACTCTCTGTGGATGATCCTGATTCTTCTATGAAGGTGAGTAGGTACCTACCCATCAAGGGTATCTCTGGAAAGCTCAGAGAGAGAATCAACTAGAAGTCTCAGTTTCTGCCTGTGCTTAAAGTGTGCACTACCAAACGTGCATTCCAGGGCTGATCTTTACAATGAGATGTTTGCAGAGAAAGTTTAGTGAATGTTTAAAGGTCCATGCTCACAGCTACTTTCTGAGCATTGTTAACTTGAGGTCGAGTTCTTTTAGCTCACTGCCCCAGAGTTGCCATGAATGTGCTCAAGAGTCCTATGTACACACAAAGAATGTAGTGGATGTTCTGTAATTTTGAAAGTTCGAGGAATAGTGGATTTTATGTTTCATATATTCTCTAGTACTAGCTGACAATCGCTTGCTTCTAGTTTGTGTGGAGGTAAGAATAGTGAATGGAATGTCCTGTTGGTCTTGTACACGTATTACCCATTGGATTGTGTAAATAAGCATCAACTTACTGGTCAGGAATTAAAAATTAGTACAGTTTAGCATAAATATCATAAAGCTTTCTGGAGCCCCCAAAGAATTCTTTGTATCTAGCTCTGGCTCCAACCAAGTCGTCACTATTTGATCAATACATCAGATCAAGAATAAGTGGAGCCCCAAAGTCACACCATCTTATCAAAATAATTATCTTTAATTAATATAATTATTGATCCTGTAGTAGAAGTCACTATCTACATGATATAAGGCTTTTAGGATTTCATGGGAATGCTTTACAACTTAATTATGTTTCCCTAGGAGATTATAACATAATTCAATTTATTTTCCCATGTGTTTCATCAATCATTATGTGAATAGAAGGAATATCAGAATCTCGTTTCTATGTCAATTCTTAAAGAATTTCAGCAAGTCATTTCAGTGGTACAGAGCTGATTAGAAGAAGTCAAGGTCCCTCCCACATGAGAACGATCCCCTGCATCACTGTGGTGCTGGTGCCATGTTCTGTTGGTTTGGTAGGATGAGGCTAACCGCAGAAGCCTGTGATAGCGCGTGTGTTCCAGCTTTCCTAGCAGACCAAATTCAGGCCTATGTAAAGTTTCCTTCACGATGTGTAAGGAGCTGTGTTCTTTTCCGGGCCTCGGTTTCCTTATCCAAGGAAGGTGGCAGGTGGTATCTAGGCTTCCTTCCACTTGGAAAGCTCAGTGCTCTAGTTTTACTTGTGATTTAGCTCTTCTAGTGTCTACGGTGGTGCAACGCGAAGTTTAGTGTACTTCTGAATCACTGCGAGTCTTGTTAAAATGCAGTCTGAGTCAATAGGTCTAGGTGCGACCTGGGCTCCTGCCTTTCTAACAGGCTCCCAGGTGATGCCGAAGCTGCTGGTCCGTGAAGCCCTCTTAGTAACAAGGATCTAAACGATGCACAGAGACAAAGGGGGAAAGACTAGCTCTTCATCCTCCCTTGGTAACATATCCATTTGCTTTCCTCCCAGGGCTATGATTCTTGACGACTTTCTTCTGCAGATCACTGCAGCATGCCTCCTCTTCCCTAGTTATACTACGCAGAATTGGGGCTTCAAGAAGACTGAGTGCATCCATACAGAGCACAAATCCCTTTGCCAAGAAGGAAACGACAGAGCTTATCAGAAAAGATGTGTGCCTGTAATGTCAGCCATCCCCAGCATGCTGAAATATGAAATAAATGAGGTGGAGTTTAATTTTAGGGTCTACAAATTTGTAATGTGTTCATCATTCCTGCTGCCATTTTGCATGGCAGGTTGAAGTTGGCTGACTTGTTTTGTGAGGAGAGCTGCATTGGAGTTCTGGTTAAATCAAGTACTCAGCCCCTCTCCTCTTGCAGTGATGAGAAAGAGATGCCATTCGTCTTTGAGGGGTCGCTACTGGAGGTGTGTATCTCTTTTGCTTTCCTGGGGGCAGGCTTTTTGGTGGATTTTCCCAAGCTGGACTGCAAACTGGCTTCCCTGCAGAGGGCGCACTGCCCCAGTGCCGCAGCCCCAGAGCAGTTCCTCCTCTCCTGGGGTTGACTTCTCTCCCCACTGGGCTGGTCAGGGCTCCTGGAGGATCAGAAGTGGGCTCTTGCGAAGAGAGGAGATGAAGACTATTGTAAGGGAGAAAATCAAATCAAATCATTTCCGATTTGAATCAGTGACTTTTAAAATGAAAGGTCTACTTGGCTACTGCTAACGGGCAGCTTTTCATAATTCTCCGCTATTACAAGACTAACTCTCCTTTCTTAAAGCTTCTCTGAACCTTCCATTGTCCGGCATTTGTATCTTTCACTTTAATGAGAGCTAAATAAGAATTATATAGAGAATTTTAATAATTCTCACTGGACAGTTAATTAAGCAGTGAGAAGTCTTTAGAACTGTTACTCTTTCTGCCTTTTACAGACAAGTGCTTCCACAGATTCCAACGAAAGAGGTCACATTTATACATATATATAAAATGATGTGTGGGTTAGTAATTTTTCTCAGGAACAAATGACCTCCCTAACGAGCTGAAATACTGAAGTAAAAATCCACCTTTTGTGGCCCACTTTCCCTGAACTCTACTCTCCACTTTTCCTCAAACTTTTTTTGCACGGGAAATGAATTCCCTCTACCTTTGAGGGGGTGGGGGGGGGGGGACTTAAACGTGTTGATCTCGAGTTTTCCAAATTTGTTGTTCCTCTGTAAATCATACGGGCATGACCCAGCCTAGTCATTCATTACAAAATTCTTTTCTTTTCTTTTCTTTCTTTCTTTTTTTAAACCAGCTTCTGTTTTTCCTCATTTTTGATGGATCCTACCATAAACTTCAGCTAGAGTGAGTGCAGACGACCATAACATTACTCTCACATAGAGGGTATTTTATTAAGTCCAGCAGTTAAAAATGTACAAAGTTCCTTGTAATAATCCATTCATTCTGTTCTCGCCTGATTCTTGGAGTAAGCCTGCACAATTATTCAAATCCCAGCTTTTAGCTACAGCATACACCTCGCCATGGGGCTATGCCTCTGTAATCTTGCTTTGGTCTTGCATGTCAAATGGAATTAACTCCCATAAGAAATGTGTGCGAAGACAACCCAAAGTGTCTAATCCTGCTGCTGTCTTAAATTTCTGAAACTCTGAGCTGTCATCTTTTTCTATTGCTTTGTTGAAGTTCTCACTTATGCTTCAGTCCATCCAAAGCTGGAGTTTAGGAAAATTTGCATTTTTATATATTTTTTCAGTTATGCTCTCCCTTGGCCTTTTCACATGTTCTCTTTGTAGAAGGATTTCTTTTTCCTTCCTTCAAATTCCAAGGCCATTTTATACACAGTGGAATTTCAACGAGAGGTGAATTCACTTTTTTTTTCCATAGGAATACACAACTTGAAATGCAGACAACACTAGTTGAAGAGTCACAAGCCAAATCCAAACAGATATGGGCGAGGGTGTGTGTGTGTGTGCGCGCATGTCTGTGTGTATGGATGTGTCTCAGAGTATTGTATGAGAGAGAAGAGAGAAGGAATAATGATATCATTATTACTATACCTTAACCACTCACCTAGCTAATCACAAAAACTAATTCTATCTCGATTGAATCTCAAACTGCATCATCTCCCTCATGAATAAAATGCCTGGTGAAATGAGCTTGGTGAGTCTACTTGTATGTTGTATTAAGAGTAGATTAGCTCAATGAGTAATTTCTTACTCTTCCTTCTCTAGGGGGCATCCTGTTTTAAAATCTTGAATGCCGTGAGTGTCCTCTTCCTTCTTCACCATATCCTGAACTCCGTTTACCACCTCCTGCTATTGCCAGACGTGAAGAATCTGGAAGAATACTCAGTATCTGGAACGTGAAGCAAGCCCTTAATAAATGTGTGTTAAAGTCCTTTGGATGAGTAAGAACAGCTTGTTCTATTCTTTCTGAGGGACTTATCCTGTTGCCTCAATTTACAAATTATATCATTCAATCTGGAAATGAAAGCTGCCCAGCTTTTAGTAAACTTTCCTCACAGCCTGTGTGTTCAGTCTGATAATTACATGTGGTACCTATTTTTAAATCACCAGTTATTCAGCATCGTGGGTTTTCCGAGGTGTCTTGACTAAGTGAGGTGTGGAAGGGTGAAATTGTAACTTGGTGTGGTGGATATTTAATAAGTGGTAAACCGCAGCATTCTCCATTTGGAAGTTAATTAAGGCCACTAGCTGACCGGGCTTGTGCAGAAAACATGTTCATGGTTTAGCCATGGAAACAGTCACAACAACGCTCAGCTAAAAATAAATGGCCTTAAGAGACATTTTCACTGATCACTCCCGAACGCTTATTGTTTTTTTTAATAAAGGAATTGTCACACTTTTGAGGTAATACCCAGTAGCACCAGCTCCTTCGGAGAATTGGAAGTTTTACTTCTGCCTGGCCAGTGGAAATCAAAGTGAAGAGTGATGTGCGGGACAGCTGCGTGACCAAATCGTGTTTTTAATGCTATGTGCAAGAATGTCTCTTAGAAGGTAATCATCTGTTCTATTCTCTTGAATCTCTTTGCCTAGTTAATAATGGCCTTTAATATATGGATGCAACTAGTTTTGGCACAAGATAAGTGAACTCTCTAGCATCAGATAGCTTATTTTATCCAAATTGGGTTTGAGTTTGTTGAAGAGCCCTCCTCTAGTGACAGACAATATAATATGAATTATGTTTCTGTGTGCTCATTGTTTCTTCATGATGAAAGTACTGTAATAAGACAATATATTTTACTGTACAATATATTACTTGGGCTAATAGGATTGAAAAAGCACATTAAATGTAAATGTCCTTTCAGCATCTGGATGGTGAAGTTAGATTGTCTTATCAAATATCTTAATGCTGTTCTAGGATCCAGCAATATTTAGGGTAGCTGAAATAGCTGAGAGCAACGAATCAGGAAAATGTGATGAAGGTATAACTAAGGTAAAGTGGTATCAGGGAGGCAGAAGTGACTCTGAGGCTTCGTTAGGCTCCTTGACTTCAAGTTGTTTGAATGGAACTATAAGGATTCTGTTTTAAATCACTCTGGTAATGGACACACTGTAATCCTTCCATGTACTTTTAAACTATCTCACTGACATTGGAGCATATTGGGAGCAGGTATTGCGTGAATTCATCTGCCTTCCCATCCATCCACACTCCAGTGGGTCTCTCTAGGCACATCTTGAGCAGAATTTTGAGCTCAAATGCCAGTTCATCCTTGGCAGGACTTGGTAGAGGAAAGAGTGGCACAATGGGACAAATATTCTTACCACCTTCTGAGATCGGTACCTTGTATGTTGCATACATCATCGTGTAAGCAAATAGAAACAATTTCATAGTCTGGGAGCCATAAAGATTCAGGTCTAGATTTAAAACATCTTCCTGTTTCTCCTGCCCATATCTACATCAGAATATTCTATACAAAATTGACCTGGAGTTGTCATCCCTACAAATCCTCACTTGTGGCTCTTTTTAGCCTCGGATGAGCCAGCAAACCTCAATCTCTGCCGATATCAGTTGAGTTTTTCAGGCTCCATTTTTCTCATGGGCTACTTTACATGAATACAATTTTGCTGGTTTGTGCCTCCTCCTTCCCACTCTCCTTTCATTTTTGTTATTTGTTCTAATTTAATTTGAAATGCCCAGCATCTGACTGTGATCAGGTGAGGAGGCTCGGGAGACTTCCAGCAAGAGCAGGTCTCCTGAAAAGGGTCTTTTGGACACAACAGAATGAGCCTTTATTTATTATCTCAGGGATAACAAAACCGGGAGAGAGCAAGACGGCATGGCGGCTGTCCTTTCAAGCGGCAGCAACTTAGTGAAACACTCCTATCCCTAGGGTGTGAACAGACCGCCCCTTGGCTCAAAGTCATCCTGCTGTCCCTGGCTGCTGGTTCTCTAGGCCAACAAAAACAAGCATAACAAAACATACAGAGAAAGTGTCAACAGAAACCCCTCTCTTAGAGCCTGGTTTTTGGAAGTAGACTGGATTTGCAGTCCACACAAAGGCTCTGGGCAAGATTTCATTGGCCGTGGCCCATACTTAACACTGTGACTCCTGTCCATGTGATGGAGCATGTGGCTTCTTAGGCGCATGTGATCTAGCTCTTCCGTGATTCCCTAAGGAAGAACCTCAGTTTCCCCATGCACCAGATGAAGATTACTGAAGAGCTGGACTTTGCCAAGAATGATGTGGGCTTAAATTCTAGCTTTATAACCTGCAAAAATTACCCCCTCTCACCCTCAGTTTCTTCTTTGATAAACTGGGCACGGCAGTATTTCTCTTCCTGATTGTGGCAATCAAATGAAATACAGAGATGTGTTATGATTGAGAAAAATATTAAAATGTTAATACCAATGTAAAGTTTGATGTGTAGAGCCAAGGTAACCATGCTGTGAACATGCCTGAGAAATAGGGACGCACTACAGAAGTACCAGATATTACCGTCCTTAGTATTATCATCTTCAAAATAGTAGGTCATTTTTCTCCACACCAGAAATGGGTGGTGATCCTCATCCCGAAATTCAGGCCCGGATCTACCATATCCAGAGGCTCTTCCGCTCTCTTGCAAAGAGGAGACAGCTTATGTCTGCTCCTTCACTTCACAGAAACGTTGCAGAACAGCTCAGTTAGAAGGGTTGTAAGGCAGCATCCCCTGGGTCCTTCATGCCCCAGATATTACAGATAAGCAATTATCTTGGGTATTTAATTTCGTGCGTTGTGAGTTTTCAGGGAGGGCTGAGAAAAAGTCAAAAGTTCATGATAGTCTGTGGTTCAGTTCTTGCAGGAGAGAAGCATGATGAAGTGGGAAACTGACAGCTCTAACCTATCAGACCATAACCAGTGTCCAGCTACACGATCTTTACAGGATGTGGATATATTAGCTTTTCTGTAGTTAGAAGCCAAATGGATTTTTGGTCAGTGCTGGTACTTCATCCTGCCACAGACTCTGCCTAAGACTTGTATATGTAAAGAGAGATAATAACACTCCTTAGGAAACAGAGATAGAACAAAGGAAGGATGAAAAGAAATGATAAAATCTATGGCCCAGGCATGTTTGTTCCTCTTATCCCTAGCCTTTAACTCGCCCCCCCCTTTTTTTTAATGTTTCATGATTGAAAATAATTGTAAAAGACTGTGACCATGCCGTCTTTTTTTTTTTTTTTTTTTTTAAGTTAACACTCCACTCCCTTAAACCTATCCAGAGCCTATCACAGTGCCATATACAGAGTGGGCACCCAGTGCTTTGTGGTACCAAAAGAAATTTCCCAGAATATTCCATACTTACCAGTAAAGTCGAAGGCCCTGGAAGTGTTGACATCTAGATGATTGATGGACAGAATTCAGTGGAGTCTGTTTCTGGCAGTCTGTGGACTAAATGAACCACCGAGCCTTCTTCCATTGTAAGGGAAGGAGTGGCCGTGTTCTGAAGCCCAGACATCAGCCTGAATGGCATGACATCTGGGCATTTCCCAGCTGCTTTTGCAATGCACACCCACAAGCCTACCTAGGGGGGCCGGGGGAGTGGAGAAGCAGAAGGTAGAAGCTGCTTAAGCCCCATGAGCCTTTGTGTCCTCATCTGTAAAATGGGCTGGAGCTTTTTGAGTCCCAGAATTGTAGGAAATGAATGAAATAATGTAGGTTAAACCGTATCCCAGTGTCTGGCTTAGAGGAAGCGTTCCACAAAAGGGAGCAATTTTTATTAGGAGGAAGCATATAACTCTTATCTTTGAAAAGAGCCCCTTCTCTCTCCCTGCCTCCTCCTTCAAGCCTTTGAGGCATTTCTGTAGTAATTGGCTGCTGGGGCTTGGCATCTATCTGTAGAGAAATATATTTTTGTGAAAGGGCTCTGAGGTGGTAGTGTGAGGCGTTTATTAGTGATCTAAGGCAACATAAGTTGCCTCTGGTTTTTATTGACGGTTTCTAGCTGGAGGCACAGAAATGCACAGGCACTAAAGGGTGAGTTACTGTTGGTTGCTACTCTCTGGACCAGCAGGGACTTGGCAAGCTCTTGGAGGACAGAGTGTCTTCCATCAATCAAGAGTGACCCCTCTGGCTGAATATGTACAGGCATAAAGAGGCTCCTAAATTAGCCTCTGTTCTCCTTAGCTGGATGGATAGAAGATGAAATGCAATCCCTGGAGTGGGAAGAAATGTGTGGTAGAGGATTGAACCATACTCTGGAAATTCAGGCTGTCCCCTCCTGTCCAAAACAAATCTGATGTAGTTTTATTTTCTATGTACCTATTAAAGAATATATATGTAATAATCTGACATCGTGGGAGAAAACAAAGGGAATGGGAGATCCGGGGATAGAAGGAATAGAAGATCCAGGGATAGAAGGGAATGGACAGAGGGGATAATACCCAGAACTACTTGTCTAATGAATGAATTAAAATGGATCAGGGGTGGCTTAGGACTGACTTCAACATTTTTCCCAAGTGCATATTGATGAGATGGACTTACCCTCTGGGCAGGCATGGGAGGTGTGGTATTAAGCCAACTGACCAATTTTTAGTACCATCTAGAAGATTTTCATGTGTTTATTAAAAATTTCAGTGACTACTAATTTAAGACTGCTAAAGATCTTGCTAAACCCCATAAAAGCCAGGAATCATATAAAAGTCACTTTTCTAGAGTATGGTGAGGGTGCTCTAGAAATAATGCTTTTATTTCTAAAAAATATTAACATATACCCAAGGAGTCTTCTCCCTCCTCTCTAGTTGTAATTTGTCCTTTGGTCAAAAAAGGGAGGAAAGAGAAGGACTTTCCAGATAAAAGCACAGCTTCGTGCCTCACATTTTCTAGTTTTTTGATATAGTTCAATAGTATTCATTCCAATGCCTGTTTGAGAGCCTTTAGTATTCGGAAAGCCTGGTGAGAAAATAATAAGTCCATGAACTCAACAATATTTTTGTGTTATGAAGTTTCCATTGCTTGCTTTCTGTGAGGCGTAAGACCAGTATATTGAACCCTGTCCCAGATGCGTATGTCACAAAACTACATCCAGGGCCATGGAGTCATCCCAGAGACAACCAAGCCAGAAAGTGTGGCTGACTCACCACAAACACGGCCCTGCTGCTGCCAAAGCGAATTCAGAAGGCTTTCTCCACGTCTGTTCATGCACATTGGTCACCACCACACACACTTGAACTATGAAGAACTATGAGAAGTAGTTCTTTCTTAGAATTACCAGGCCGTCAGTTAGAATGGCAAAAATAGACAAGGCAAGAAACAACAATTGTTGGAGAGGATGTGGAGAAAGGGGATCCCTCCTACATTGTTGGTGGGAATGCAAGTTGGTACAGCCACTCTGGAAAACCGTGTGGAGGTCCCTTAAAAAGTTAAAAATTGAGCTACCCTATGATCCAGCCATTGCACTACTGGGTGTTTACCCCAAAGATACAGACGTAGTGAAGAGAAGGGCCATATGCACCCCAATGTTCATAGCAGCAATGTCCACAATAGCTAAATCGTGGAAGGAGCCGAGATGCCCTTCAACAGATGACTGGATTAAGAAGTTGTGGTCCATATATACAATGGAATATTACTCAGCAATCAGAAAGAATGAGTTCTCAACATTTGCTACAACATGGACGGCACTGGAGGAGATAATGCTTAGTGAAATAAGTCAAGCAGAGAAAGACAACTATCATATGATTTCTCTCATCTATGGAACATAAGAACTAGAATGATCAGTAGGGGAAGAAAGGGATAAAGAAAGGGGGGGTAATCAGAAGGGGGAATGAAACATGAGAGACTATGGACTATGAGAAACAAACTGAGGGCTACAGAGGGGAGGGGGGTGGGGGAATGGGATAGACCGGTGATGGGTAGTAAGGAGGGCACATATTGCATGGTGCACTGGGTGTTATACACAACTAATGAATCATCGAGCCTTACATCGAAAACCGGGGATGTACTGTATGGTGACTAACATAATATAATAAAAAATCATTATTAATAAAAAAAAAAAAAAAAAAAAAAAAAGAATTACCAGGCCGTCTCAGGATTATCTTCCTTGAGGGGTGATAGGCTTGTGGTGGTCTGGATACACATGAAGATTCCCTTCTTTATAACGATTCATGCTTATGGAGTCCTCAGTAAGGCCGGATGCTATTCACATCACATTTCCCATATATCGATGCATTTAAATCTGTCAAGAACCCTATGAAACTGGTCCTATTATAATCCCCATTTATGATGAGTTTAAGGCAAAGAGGTTGAGTGATTTCTCCAAGGTCATGTAACTAACAAGTGGTAGAACTGGGATGTGAATCAGGCTGTCTGACTTCACATCGTATGCTCTTCACCATTAAAGCATGCTTATTTCGCCCTACGCTTGCACCGGGGAACCTGGACAGTGAAGACAGACTCTTTGTCAACAAGCTATTCCTCTTTTAATCTGGGGGAGAGGGATAATAAGAAGATCCAACTTTGGAGAGTATTCTTAAAATTTGTCCTTCTGGCATCTGTAGCTCCTCCCTCTCAAACAAGCAAAAAAACCCAAATTCAAGAGACAGTTTCCAGATTCAAAGTTGTCCTAATCAGGACTGCGTTCTAGGACCACTCTTAACAATATAGATACAGGAGGTAGCCTCAGGACTCACACGAGGAGACCAATGGCTCTGAGGTACTCTTGACTCTATGGAAGGAGGTCCATTGCTCTTAGCGGCAAGATACAGAAATACGTCAATTTGAAGGTGTGTACCATGTTATCACAGGCGTGGGATTAACTTGTAAAAATTGTGAGCATTCAGGAATGAAGTCACAGTGACTCCATTTACTTCTGTTTGCAAATTAATTCAGGAAGGACCTTTGAAATTTATGTTATGCAAAGACACAACCTAGTTCCTCCTCTTGCGCCTCCTCCCCGCTCACCCTGGCTCCCCTGCCTCCCACCACCAATGCCACCATACATTTTTAAAGTCCTTTAAAGTTTGCAAAGTGCTTTCATATACATACTCCATTCTTTATGTCAGGTCAGGGCAAAATTTTATTGCATTTGGCCAAAGGCCATTTTGAAACTTTAAGAGAAAAAAGGACATACAACGTGATCTTTGAAATAAAGGGATTACAACAGAGCAAAGTTAAAGTTAGAAAGAAGTTATATATATATATATATAACAGACTGACCAAATAGTTCATGTTTTTTTTTTAACAGTTGGGGTTTAAACAAAAACAACTAGAAGATGTAAACAAATTATTTAAAAATAGCATTTATCCATCTTTGATTTTAAACAGCTAATACATGCTCATGACAGAAAAATTGAGGGATGTGAGAGTGAAAAATCAAAAATATAAACATCCGTAATCTCATTATGCAGAAAAAAATGATTATGTTTAGAGTACAGTCCTCTAGTTTTATGTTATACACACACACACGCACACACACACAATGGAGTTGGAAATTTCTTCATGCTACACTCAGATATGCAGAAAATAAATGCTGCCCTTTAATTTCTAAAAACTCTAATCTGGTCCATGTAATTCCACTTCACTGAATGGTAAAAACAACTTATTATCCATTAGCAGTATTTCAGTCACTTCTGGTTTGTAGGTCTCCTTTCATTTTAACATTCAATCCATTCAAAGTTATGATGGTTTATATAGTCTTCTTTGAAAGATGTAGTCTCTTGAGGAAAATGCTCAGTCTTTGAGACTCTCCTCTTACTGCCCCCTCCTTCTCTTCCTCAAGATGATGTCCTGGTGTCTGAGAAACAAGGCTATAACTAACACAGACTTCAACTTAGAATGAAAAACGAAAAGGCAAAGAAGTCCACTCTTCTGAGATGACTGATGTCAGGGAAGCTCCTCAGTCCAGCCCAGGGCACATGGCTTGCCAAGCGAGGGTGACACCTTGAAGCAGACATTTGTGCACAGCTTTCCCAACCCTAAGGTACATGCCTGACGAGGGGCTTGATCGGAGGCAGAGGAAAGGGGTGCTTGAGTCCTTGTCCTGCATCTGGTCCTACAGCTCTCTATGGCAAGGTCTCTTCTCGGCCTGGCTGCTCTTTGCTCCGCAGGTGTCTACAGCAGGTTTGAATTGGGATCTGCTCTTCTGTTGTTTGGTCAGTACTCTCAGATAACCCCTGGATGCCTCTGACTCACCTCAGTTTTGGTTGATGCTTTTTGATTCTGTGCTATCTCACGTAGCCAGCCTCTGTCCTGGAAAGTCCTTTAGAGTGTCTGCTGGGAAGGCGCCATGCCCTCCATCACAGGGAGCCCCATGCTCAGCCCACAATGCTCAACTCGGCTGTTCTGAGTCCTCTCTTTGAGGAACATTAGCAAACGTCTGGGTCTTGCCCAGGCAACATGGGAAGTGGGAACAGCTTACAGAATATAAATTCTCCACCTTCCTCTTCCTACCAAGGCAGTACCACTGGATTCCTTTTATGTGGCCATTCCCCATTGTGCATCTAATTGAGATAATTTCAGCTGCTACCTGAATTTGAGCTGTTAAATTAATGGAAGGTCAGAGGAACAAAGGCAGAGGTTTTAAGAAACTTTTGTCAAATTTACAGTGTGTATTCTGTGTCTCATCCCAAGTTCATACTTTTTCCTCATGAAGAACTTGAACCTCTGTGAGGTATCTTAGTGCTACACCGCCTGAGTCCAGAAAAATTTTCAAGGGAATCATCTGCTTCAGTGCTTTTGGCTTCTGCTGAGTTTATGTTTATCATCTAGAATAACTTTTGGTGAAAACTCACAGCATGCTATACAGAACCAATTTTAGCTGAAAGTTTGCATTTCCGCTCAAACTCTCACTTCTTTCTTTTTAAAAATAATTAGTGCTCTTTGCAATTGTTATGGAATTTGAATAGTAGCCTTTTGAAACTTAACAGAATCAAACAGCAGAATTTTCAACATTGAGAAGATAAGAGGTTTCCTTCTGGTTAATTATAGGAGCAAGAATTATGGAACTTTGTAGCCATTTAATGATGTCATTAACGTGAAAGCCGCCTAGCAGGGGGGGGAGACTGCCGTGGGCCACCCTGCAGATTGAGCCTGATCCTTCAGGGCTCTGTCAGTGCTCAGACTGTGGCTCACTGCATTTTTGAAGGCTTGTTAACTAGATGGACACATTCGTTAGAAAGATATTTCATAACTTAGTTAAAATGACATCGATACATATTTTCCTAATAGGTTTGGGGGGGGGTTGTTTTGCTTTTTGTGTGTTTTTTTTTTTTTTTTTTTTTGGTTAGAAGTGTTAAACATGGACAGGTCACCTCTGAGTATTAAAAGCTAAAAACGAAAATTTTCCTTCAGTGTGGTCAGCAGGTGGTTAGGCACACTTCTGGACACATATATCAGGTGGAAAAAATAATATTACCTTTGCCATACTGATCCTAGATGTTATTTATATTTATTTATTTACTTTATAAATAAATATTATCTATTTAATCCTATGCACCAAGGCCTTTATTTTCCCTCATTTAATCCCCTCAACAAACCTATGAGGTAAGTTTTATTATCCTTTTTTACAAACAATGGCACCTAGGCCTCACAGACATTAACTGACCAGCCCTACATCCCACAGCGAATGAGTGGGATTCTATGTAGGCATTAATGACTAGAAGACCATCTTCTTACCTACTGTGATGCACTGGCTCCCGTCCCTACGCTATCCTACCAAATTCGTTAGGAAGCTCAAATACAACCAGGCATGTAAATACATAAGCTATTTTCAACGTTTGCTCTTTCTTTTCAAGGAATTTTTCCCTCTCTATGTTCAGTTAAGTTTTTGTATATTTGCACTGTTGATAAAAATATATAAAGGAAGACAGTGGAAATAACCACATGACATGTTGATGATTATAAATAATTAAAAAGAAAAAAAGGATATAATGGCATCTGCCTATTTGCACCATTTTTTAAATTTGCTTTTGGTTTCTGTCAGAAGAATCATAAAATTATTTAGAGTTTGTGTATTAGAATTTGTGGTTGGGAGGGAATTATCTATGATTTTCCCTATGATTTGTATCACAGTTAATAAAGAAATGTGGTCGAACTCCTATTAATGTTATCACATGAAAGAAAAGTTGTGTGGGAAATTATATGCTCTCTGGGAGATACACTCTCCTACTAAAATTATCTTCCTTGAAAAAAACATACACGTACATGAGAAACGATTTTTTTCAGGAAGTATTAGAATAAGATTTGCTATTAGAACATTGAATCTGTGTAGCCTTCCAGGATGGTGGGAGTAGAAGTTGGAGCAGAGTGATACAGAAAGAAGGGGAGATAAATATCATTGAAAGACTAACTCTTCCATGTCATTGGCACAATTTTGTTCTGACAAATATGAAAGATTAAAAAATAGAAAGCAGACATAAACACTTTGGGGGATATACATTTACTTCACAAATGCAATTAACTAAACATTTTCCAGCTATCTTCAAAATGCCCTCTGCTAAGTCAGAAAACTTTTAAATTGACCACATAAACTCTTGACCCCTTGGCCTCGGGGCACCTTATCTTGTCTAATCAATCAACCCATGAGAATTGTTTTTGAGTTTCTATGAAGTTCTCCAGACTCTGATGATCCTTTGTCCCTTCACACCCTCATCTTGATAGACCAAATTCCATCCTGGTTTCTCCTTTGTTATACAATTTGGTCTTCTTTTTACATTCTAGACTTTCTTCATTTACTTTTTAATTTCTCTTTACAGACTCCCAGTGCCATTCCAAGAAAAAAAAATAAAGGCGCTTTCAACAAGTGGACAAAACTGCTTCAATCAATAGATTTTTGCTTTTCTCTCTCCTGGAATAATTGCTGTTTTTTGCTTCCTTGCCATTTCATCATATTCCTTGAGATGGTGGTAAGGTATGTATACTATATTTCGGGAGAGAGTCTTCTAGGACTCTACACAAACTCTTTTTTTTCCTCTTCCATTAGTTAACTAAAGTGCGTATCTGGTCATCCATGTAATTTTCCTTCAAGAATACACTGGTATTTATTTTCTTATATGGGGGCCACCCTTCCTATAAGCATAAGCAAAAACATGTTTGGGAACGTTTCTTTCTCATTACCATCTCCCTTCCATATCTCCTCTTCTATTTCAAATCCCACTCTTTGTTGGTCCCTCAGTATCACTGAGATGCCCTACTTTTGTGTTCTTATGATGTATTGTTCAATTGTAGCATTTTAAAACAACATCATCCAGTTATTTGTCTTCGTTCTCCAGTAGGTGCCTCGGTGGCAAGAACTATGTCTAACTTGTATCCCCAGGATTTAGCACAGGATGTAGTCCATAGTACAGGCTGGGTGACAGCAGATGGAAAATAAACTTTCAGTGGAATTACTGCATGAAATGAAGGGTGGGATATTTGGGCTAAGGGAAAGGATTGCTAAGGAAGAATAAGAAAGTAATATGAGTTGATTTGGAGAATATGAAAACCTAAAAACCAAGTTCTGTTAATATCTGCAGAGTTCCTCACTTATCAGCTGTGGAAAGAGAAGAGAGTACTTTGCTTGACCCACAGGCGTAATCTAGCTCCTCCCAAGTTAGAGAGTTTCCAGCAGAGTGAAGAATTAAGCACAGACTTGCATTATTTGCTGATGTCCTCTTAATATCTCCCATAACTAAAAGAAGAGTACAGTATAAGGAGCTTCTATGAGCTCTGAAAGTCGATTCATTTTAACATACACGTATCGAGAGCCCACTTTGTGTTGCAACTGCGGATACAAAGACAACTGGGACATTGTCTCATAATAATTCCCTTTTCTCAACCAAATTAGCTATTCTCGTCACTACAGCTGTCTCTATATCAGACATTCATAACACCACTTAAGGGGATCTCTAATACTTTCTTGTGAAGAACTCAAAATGGCTTCTTTTCCTATAGGTATGCCATTCTTCTCTGCCCACTGCCAATTTAACCTTAAGTTTTCAGTAAATGAGATAGCCAAATTGGGTTCTAGTAGTGTTGAATTGGTAGTTTCTTGGGGTGCCTGGGTGGCTCAGTCAGTTAAGTGTCTGCCTTCAGCTCAGGTCATGATCCCAGGGTCCTGGGATTGAGTCCCATGTCGGACTCCCTGCTTAGCAGGGTGTCTGCTTCTCCTTCTCCCTCTGACTCTGCCACCTGCTTCTGCATTCTCTCTCTCTCAAATAAATTAATTTTTTTAATGTTAAAAAAATAGAAATAAATTGGTAGTTTCGTACTATATATACATTTTTATCTATCCATTTAAAATGTGTATTGTGCAATGACCGTACACCTAAAATGTTTCTATCCACAGGAATATATACATGAACGATATAGAAAATATTCCTATTTTCACAGACCTTTTATGCCCATGCAGCAGACAATAAACAAACATGTAAATGGTATCAGCCAGCATTTTTTTTTACAACAATGCTGTGAAAAAAATAGCTCTAAAATCTCTGAATTAAAACACCAAACACTCACTTATCTCATTAGCAATTCTGTAGGTCAGCTGGAATTGCAGGGTTCAGCATACCATGGCTTGAAATTGTCAGTTGAGATCTGATCCACTAGTCCAGAGAACCCAGATTCCTGAACCAGTTGCTATCTGGGACCTGTGCTTCTCATGAGGAATGGCAAGAGTGCAAGAGAACAAGCCAGATCATGCCAGTGAGTCTAACACTCTGCTTCTCTCACATTTATTAACATTTTATTAACCAAGACAATTCACATGCCAAGCCCACTATGAATGGATCAAGGAAGTATTTTTCATTCATAGTGGGAATACCTATAAGTCCTATGGAAAAAAAATGTGAATGTATAATTTTATAATAGGAAATAAATGAAGAATTAACAATAGTAATTCAATCTCTCCGCCCGTGTCTACCCTCTTGGTCACACTTTTTTAGGATCCCTCTGCATTTGAGATATACTCAGTGTCATTGCAGGAAACCTACAAAGGCCCACCCGGTTATGGCATCAGGTTCAAAGTCCATAATCTCATGATCCATGTCAGGTCTAGATGGAACTGCTCTTGCTGTAGACATCTATGCTGTGAATTGAAAAGATATATTATCTGCCTCCACATAGCTAATATAAAATGTTGGAATAGAAACAGGATAAACAAACCCTTGCAATCAACGTGGAGAAAACTAGGAGAAAGATAGAAGTCACATGGAAGTCATGGCTCTATAGCAGCTTTGAAATTCCGCCGGGTTAATTTTGCTGGTTCCCCTACCGAGAGGTTGGTTTATACCTTGTGAGGCCCTGGTTCTATACCAGAGAGTTGTCTACTCTGCCCTTGGAACTTCTTCCTTTTCCATCTTGGCCTTTCTGACAAGTACTGGAGAATATGCCCTTCTTGGTTGCTGAGCAGATTTCTCAGCCTGCTTCCTGCCTGTAAAATTTTGAGGGCCCAGAGATCTTTATGTATCTCAAACAGACATAGTCTTTTAAAACCCAGGCTAGTGACAGTTTTTCCAATACAACTCTCTCAAATTTTTGTGGGATTCCCATGTAGATTCTAGTCAACTACATGTGCCAAATGCTTAACCCACTGTTCTTTTAGAGACATGATTCTTTCTAGATGTAAGTGTAGGTCCTTTGCTCATTTATGAATTGCACCCTCAATCTCCTTAATCTTTTCAGGGGTGTGACAACCATTTTTTTTTCTTTGCCGTATGGCAGTGTTGTAATCCCACACCTTTATAGAGAAATGGTTTAAGTTTTCAAACTTACAATCCCCAGAATTCGTAGGTTCTTTCAATTCCCCTCAATCCTCCTTGCAAACTAGTCAATTTTTTTGCAAGCTCATTTCTCCCTTATAGTTACTTATCACATCTGGATAATAGCAGCCAACTCATACCATGAATACTCTGCCTCAGAAATGTCCCAGCCCATGCCGTATGTGCCCATAGTACATTCTTCTGCCTTCTAAGTTATTGCAGCCAATGGTTTTACCAAGTGTTTTGTTACTATTACAATATGGGTTGTCATTTTTTTCCAGGTTCTTATACAGTTTTTTATCATTTCCTCTCTACTTACTACATGATCCCAAACCAAATGATGCATATTTTGAAGGATTTTGACAGCAGAAGGCCACTTGTGGTATAATTTCTATGTTAATTAGCAATTGTGACATTAATGATGAATTTGATAAACCTCACACTCAAACCCAAATATCAGAGGCTCAAACAACAAGTGTTTATTTTCTTGCTAATAGTCCCATGGGTTGGCTGAAACAGCACTACTTCAGGTCATGGGGGGCTTGATTCTAGGCTTCTGATTAGGTTCAGGTTTGTTCTAACTATCGTCATTCTTCTTAAAAAAATGACTACTTATGACATATTTTTCTTACAGGGAATAGTAAGAGCACTAGGACACAAGCAAGACACACAGCATATTTAAAGTCTCTGTTCTTATCAAGTCTGCCAACATTTAATTAATCAATGCAAGTTAGTCACATGGCTAAGCCTAACGTCAATCGGGTGGGGGTCATTTTCTACCTGTAGTTACATGGCATGCATATTATAGCGGGGTGGGAATCAAGAATTGAGAACAGTTCGATCTAGCACACATACTAACAAGAAAATATCAACTAGTATAAAAGCTGTTAAGAAAATAAAGCAGGGTCATGTTTAGAGAATGCCCAGAAAACTGTTAAGAATAGTTTCTTGGAGATGACATTTACACTGAGGCTGAATGTCTTCCAGTCTGATGGAATAGATGGTGTAAAGACCCAGATGTGGGGATAAGCTGATGGTGATGGGGGAACTGAAATAAGACCATGGGGAGGATGGTGGGAGATGAAATCAATGAAGCAGGTAAAGGTCAGGTTATTTAGACCTCTGTTGTAATTACTGTCATATGCGATATCATTCTGGACATTTCAGAGGATTATTTACCAAATGCTGAAAAATAATTGTGAGTTTTACTGGTTGTCATGATAACCCGTGAATTCAACCGGTCTGGAAATTTTTATACAAATTGAATTTTATAATCAATTTCAAATAATTTACCCTTTTGCCAGTTCTTATTGGAGTGTTGGCCTACTAAGTTGTTTCGATGGAAATACGTGAAGATTTTAAGGATTCTAGACTAGGGAGGGACCAGCTAAAATAAGAGAAGAGGTGGCCTCTGAAACTACTTAACTTCTTACCAACTCCAGGTATTTATTTCCTCCTGAGCTTCTTAGAGCTAAATGGAGATATAAAGGCAGTGGAGCCTCCTTTCTCCCCTTACTCTCACTCTTGGGGAAAACCTCGTATTCCCTTGCTCCCCACAGGGTTTTCTAGATCTAAAATAGTAACAGCTCTGATTGCTGGTGATATCTCCCCCTGGGGAAGTTATGTGCTGGCACTCTGGCCACGGTGGCCAGCTGGGATGTAAACCCTGGAGGTGTAGCCCATGCCCTTGAAAAGTTCATGACTGATGAGGCCGAAGAATGACTTTCAATGGGACATGCGACCACAGAGTGTGGGTACGTGCCAAGTTGGTTATAAGTATCTCAGAGTTTCACTAAACCAAAACCACAAAGATGCTAAACACTCAAATGCCCAAAATTATGAGGTCTTGAGCACTCTGTAGAAATGACCATTGGTCTTTGTCCTGTGTGAAAACTTTTGTTAAAAATCGGTATTTAATTAACCAGATTTTCTTTTGTCCTCATCTTTCTATAGACTTGGAGAAAGGAGAACTATTCTCTTTTCAAATACATGAAAAAGGTAAATCAAAACCAGCGACAGGGAGAAGCTACTGCTGTCCCTGGGTTATAATGACACCTCCACAGGTGTGCCTTTGACTTCTATTAAGAAAACCAGCTAAACAGGTGAAATACACAGCTGTAAATTTTCACCGCAGCATCTTTTAGCAAGAAAGAGGCCGTGTCTAGATGAATCAGAATATCCTGGCCGGCAGAGCTCAGATACAATAATGTGGTTTTTCAGGAGAAATAAATGCGACAGTGTTTATTTCACACACATTTGTTTGTCAGACTTCAGAGCACCGGGCAGAGATCAGTTAAGCATCGCCACCTGTCCCATAGGTTGCACCTCATTTTCAGGTGGGTCTCTGAGGTCATTAACACTGAGGCAGCTCATCCTCTGTTCAGCTCCTGTGCTACAAGATAGGACAGGAATCCCGCCAGGAGGAGGACGTGGGTCCTGGCTCCTAACCATCCCCGCTGGACTCCAGCTGCCAGCACCGCCCAAAGAAGAGAGCATGCCGCCTGGCCTGAAGAAAGCTCTCAGCCCAGGAGAGTGGCAGGTTAAAAGCCTATAGGATGGTTCAATCAAAGGCATTGCCTTCCTCTGTCCTGTGCCGCTATTGTACATTGGAACACATGCTGCTAGGAGACAAAGAGGACACACGTTTATTTTCAAGCGTAGGACTTTGGAACCACTTGGGAAGAATATTCTTGATTGAGAACCAAAACATTCCATGATGCTTAACAAACCTGCAAATTGAAAAATCAGCATCGGCCTGTGCAGCCAGGAGGCAGGAGAAGGACCTATACCCTGAAAAAAAAAATTCAAAATATTCCTTAAATGATATTTGTGTGCATTTGCAAAATTACCGCTTTCTGAATCAAAGTCTCAAGCTGTTTTCATCTGAGAACATATGTTGTGCCGTGAGACGATATCTCAGCTGCCGCCGCCCATGACATACCCCGCCGCATTGCATAATGGACAGTCCCGCGAAGGAGGCACTGCAGCTCCGTCAATGCCCCTGTAATAATATTTTAAAATAAATGATATGCATCATTAAATCACCGAGGATGACTAACTCAATTTTAGAAAACCCACAACTCCAGCAATCATAGTTACAGCTCTGATTTGAATATTTTCACTTTCACCTGAGCAGCCAGTGGGAGCCAGTCAAGCAGATTCGCATCCAGACTGTACTCTCAAAGGAGCAGGAAGGAACCTGTGATTATGTAGTTACAGTAACGTCGGCTCCATGCCTCCCATCCGCCTGGGCTTTTTAGACTTTTCCTTCCTCCCTTCTTGCCTTCTTATTTACATATCACAGGCATCCTCTTTGTAAAGTTATTTTAAATAATTTATTAGATTGATCTTTTTAAAATTCTACCCTGGCTAAATGTCATAAGGAGAGGGAAAAAAAAAGTCTTCTAAACTTATTTAAAGGTTTCTACTGGAGTAGGCCAGTTACCTGCTTCACTGCTGATATTCTAAAAATACCTCCATGTCCGTACTATTATCCATTCTTCACGTCCAATTGCTCTGTTATGGTAATAGTCAGAAGCACACCATGCAGTAATTACTTACAGCTGACTGAAGAAAAGAATATTCAACTCCCCCACTGTTCCACTAGAAGGTCTTTATGCACTATTAACTCATTCCTGTTTATTAATACTCTACTGGTAATTCAGACTGCTGCCTCTCAGGTTTGTAATAGGAGGACTATTAAACAGCAATTACTGACCATATGGGTTGGCGAATATTTGTTGTTTTTTTTGGTGGGCATCCCCCCCTTCCGACTTGTTTTTTAAGAAGCCATATTACAACATAGTAAAAGTAACATCACATCTGCATGAGATTAACAGGCTTGGCAATATTTCTCCCTTAGAAAATGCGAATTTATTCCCAGATTATCATTACTGGCTTAGGAGACCGATATCAGGGAGAAAGAGGAACATGGGGGAAGGTTGTGCATGTGTGGGAAGACCCCTACTTTGGATGATACTTTGGCTCTTATCTTCCCTGTCACTCCATAGGCTATTTTCTCTTCCTGCCTTTGAGAGACACTGTCCCACCCTCAACTTCTGAAAAAATAAGCATATTTATTGAGGAATCCAAATCGAATACCATTTTCCCTTTTGAGTTCCCCCAAGCATTTGGAAGTAGCCGATTTAAAATTGAGCATTTAGTAGATACATCCCCCAAAGAGCAGGTATGTCTAGGACCATGGGAGATGGCGAAAGGCCCCTTCTGGGAGAGGGATGGCGTGAGTAATGGGTTCAAGTGGGGCAGGCAGGTGGTAAACGATGATTATGGTAATAGTAACGTGTGCCTCTCTCACAGGTAGTGAGCTCCAAGCACGTGGCAAGCATTAAATGCATTGAAATGGAGATGCATCTTTGAGATAAATAGGAGCCCAGGAGCTGAGTTCCATGGAGGAGCTGAGGAGTTGAGATCCGGAGGAGGTAAGTCACTTGGTGGGCCACCTCCACTGAGGCAGGAGTAGAGGCTGCGTGTCTGCACTCTCGACAGCCAGCTTTTGCTCCAGAGAGGCCAGCCTCCTTAGTGCTCCTTGGGGCTTCTCTTCCACTCTCTCCCCATTCCCATAAGGGTCATTCTCTGTGTCCAGACCCTTTTACCCTGTCAACAGATAGTTCAAACCTTTAAAAATGCTAGCTGGCCCCAATCTCACCCTTTCCGTTCTGCCAAGCAAATCTCGTGTCTACCGTTGGTGGGTGATTGTAGCTGGTTTAGCACTCTTCCTTTGTTACCTGCTGGTGTTACCTGTGGGAGGGCTTTCTCTCAGACACACTCTAAATCCTTGAAGACAGGGCCCATGTTCTTTAAACTTTTCTTCTATTTATCCCTGCACCTCCTTTGGTAAGGGACACTCAGTTGGTGTTAAGCAGAGGTTGGAAGAATTCAATGGAAATATGTTAGGGAACAAAAGGACACCAGTCCCTACATTTCCTTACTCTATGGAGAGGTAGGAGTTACTGTTTCTGTGTTAAGAATGGAAAAGCAAACAAAAAATCAACAACAACAAAAACAAAATGAGAAATATCAGCCCCAAAGCATAATAGTACCAAGCGAATGCGTAACATATAATTGATGTTCAATGAAATGAATTCAATTAAACGTGTTAGATCAGATCAGAGCTTCTTCACAGAGGGTCTAAGCCTTAGGGAAAACTGCAAGGAGTTTACTTCATCCATGCCCTGATTTGAACTAGAATCCTGGATTGTTTATGGCCTGGAGGATCCTCAAGGGGAAGGAGTGCTTCTAGAAGAATTTCTGCGGTGGGCTCCTTTAAAACACAGACTGATCCCAGGCCAGATCAGACCTACTTGGGATGATTCGAAAAGCACCATAGGCTCAGCCTGGCCCCAAATGTCTCATAGACTGAAGGAACTGGTAGGCACCTTAGAGATTAGCTACTCCAATAGATTTCCAAAGCAATTTTGTTTGTTTTTATTACTACTGTTTTTAAAGCAGAATTTATTTTTTCCAGTTAAGCATTATTCAGGATACTGACACAGATGAAGATGGAACAGCTCTGGTTGAAGTCAGGTTGCGAGGTATAGATGCCCAATGTGATAACACAGCTGATAAAGCCACAGAGACCCTCCTAGGAGACCCTACTGTACCTCTGTGAAACTATCTGAACACTGTATGAAAAGCAGTTTCCTACTCCAGCACCCTTTCGATACAAGTGTGTAGACTGAATGCGTAATTTCAAATCCACACTCTTAGACAACAGCAGGATTATCTCTGGAAACCAGTCTCCTGGCTAATTAGCTAAGTTGTTGGTTTGGTTTGTTTTTTTTCTGTATCACCTACCTGTGCTAGTGGGTTACATCTTCGTAACCAGCAGGCCACTGTTAATAGGTACAAGTGGGACGTTGGAGGACCAGCATATTGGGCCTCCTCTTAACACCAAGCTGAGACAGATCTGAAGTCCAATGAGTCAAGGTAAATTGGATGGAGTACGCAGAAGCCCTTGACGATCCTTAATGCCAAACACATGTGGGGCAGCGGTGGTTCATTTCCACTTGTCCACTCCTGCACTTCATAGGTGAAGTCTCAGCTCTGGCTTCAGCTTATTTGTGTGTCGCACATGTGTCTGGGCCGGTATCACACGTGTGTACCTGTTTCAGTCCAGCCCGAAGTTGAGTGGAACTGCCACAGGGACTTGCACGGGGTGTCGGAAGTTCTGCTCCTTCCACTCACAGCACAGTATACATTGTACTGTCATCTTTTATGGTGTTTAAAATAGGGCTGGGGGAGGGGTGGGGGTGGGAATGTCCACACTGCACACTGTCCTTTCATTCTTTCACTGACAGGCACCGAGGATATAGGAAACAATAAGACATGGGGACTCAGGGGATGTGGATTCCAGACCCGATTTTTCACCAGTTAGCTGTGTGTCTTGGGGACATAGTATTTAACCTCTCTGTACCCCCAGGTCCTCATCTCCAAAATAATGGCCTCTGGCCCAGATTTGCTTCTAAAATATCTTTGGATTCACTGGGCCAACAAAAAAATATAATGGTCTCTATATAGTAACTCTGAGTTAAATCGTATTAAAACAAAACAAATGATTATAAATAGTCACATTATGAATAAAATGCTCATATATGCCAAGAATTTTAAATTAGGCTGCATGACAAAAACATTTATTTCTGATATCAGTGAAAACTCGAGATAAGTCAGTAAAGATGGTATTACGCCTTGTAAATATCATCCAACTGTGACTTGGAGCTGTGGGACTCTCCCCATGGGTGAGAACATCTGGGCAGTCTGTTGGCTTCGTTGCAGGCATTCACTTACTCAGTGCATACTCACTTTGTTCTTACCATGTCTCATTATTCAGTTAGTGAACACATATTAAGTTGATGCCATTGATTCATTCAATAAGTGTTATTCAGTGCATCTTTAAGGAGGAACCTGCTACGTATGTAACACTGTTTTCATGGTTAATAATAATAATAATAACAATAATGATAATAGTAAAAAGTTACGTCCCTGATGATGAAGAGCTAATACTCTCATTCAGGAGGGAAAATATATATGGTAAAAAGAAAATAACTGACAGTGATAATAAGGGTCCAAGAGAAGTATAAAGGCTATAAGGGCTGGGAGTGTGGGGGACTGGTTACGTGGCTAGTGTGGACCAGAAGGGTTCTAGCAGGCCTCTGGCTGTTCCTTGACACGTGATAATATTAGCACAGGTGGAGAGGATGAGAGGAAGAGAACAGGATGTGCAAAAGCAGTGAATTGGGTAAGATTAAAAGATGTATGAATTTAGTAATGATCCAGGTCCATCTGGAGAAAAGGGTTTCCGTAAGAGACTAGTGGAAGCAGTGAGTGCGGAGTCTTCCATTTTGGAGAAGTATGGAAAGTCAGGTGAAGGATTTTGGCCGTTATCTCACAGGCAGAGAGACTTTTCTTTTTCTTTTTTAAGGTGTTTTGATTAATGGAAATGTTTTTATTAGTGAAATCACAGAAGAGTCCTAAGGACCAACGCGGAAAGAAAAAGGGAGACTGCAGAAAATCACTGGGGGAAGAGGTGAGACAAGAGAGGTGTTAAAACCTCAGAAAACATGACTGAGGCAGCAGAGCTTGGAGGGCCCATGATGGAGGCAGAGCCCAGACGGAGCCTCCATTTTGGGGTTCAGCTTCTCTTGCTCTGGATTCTGTGGTCTAGAAGGTAGTGTGTGGTACAAAAGGAGATGTCTGGCAGAGGATACTGGAGGAAGAGAAGAACAAAAGGAAGAAATGGGGAGAAGATAGATGGAGACAGAGAATCAGACAAGAGTGAGAGATGAGAGGAACAAAGAGCACATGGTCAATGAGGTGGAAGACAAAGGAAATTAATCAAAATTATTATGTGGCAGGTTGGAGTTCAACTCACAGATTCAGGTGTGCAAGTAAATATAACCATTTTTTTATGTGAAATTTTCTCCTTCTGTTTCAAGGCCCTGTTTTGCAGGAGGCAGTCACGTCAAGCCAGTCTCTGCAACTTCCTCCCATCAAATCCCTGAGATTGTCTCTCAATTTCAGGGCCTTCCATTGTACCAAGGTGATGGAGGTGGCTGGAAGAGGTGGGGCATCTGCCCTTGGTTTCCATCTGTCTACTGCCACAGTCACCAAACCGTACAGATGACCTTTGAGGCAAGCTGCATTCAGGGCCTCCCAGGCTGCTTCTGTGCTCTTCTCCTCCACTACAGTGCTTGCGCCATGCTGGGAGTGGGGAAGTCCACCAGCCCCTGGGCCTGGAAGGACCTCGCAGTGCCATCTTCTTAACAGAGTTGCTATATCCCTGGCTGGCTTTTCCTGGCTTTCAGAAAACAAAAGTATCTGAGGTTCTGACCCCCTGCCTTCTCCCCACCCCCAGCGACCCAATCCCATGGTAGGACCAACCTGTTTCTAGATCTTCCACCCTTCCACTCTAACTTTCCTCCCTTCCCTCCCCCACAAATGCAGACAGTTGTCTCTATTCTTGAGGGCATCCCACCTATGATGAGGCTCAAACATTTATAGGCAGGAAAAATGACATAGAGGGTTATGTGGCTTACTTAAGGTCACACACCTTGTTAGTGGAAAAAAATGAGTAAAAATGAAAACATGCTAGCTTGACTACCTTTTTCTTTTCCTTCCTCCTTCCCTTCTTTCCTTTTCTCTCTGTTTTTCTCTTTCTTTTTTTATTACTTTCTTTCCCTTCTTTCCTCCTAGTTCCCAAGAGGACTTATTACGTGCCAGGTGGCATGCAGATACTGGGTATATCATATTGAACAAATGGAACATACTGCTTTCATGAACTGCCATTCTAGTAGGGGAGATGGACATTCAACACGTGCATACACAGACTCACAATTTAAATTGTGGTCAGTCCTCTGCTCACTCTGATACAGAATGATACAGAGATAAGCATGGCCTCTGTACAAGGATGACAGGCAAAATCAGGAAGCATTCCATATTTCTTAGAGAACAAACTGATGGTTACCGGAAGGGCAGTGGTGGGCCAGGGGATGGATTGAGTAGGCAGTGGGAATTAAGGAGTGGACTTGTGATGAGCACTGGGTGTTGTATGGAAGTGTTGAATCACTATATTGTACACCTGAAACTAATATAGCACTGTACGTTAACTAACTGGAATTTAAATAAAAACTTAAATAAATTGTAATCAGCACTATGGGTTCTATGAGAAAGCTCTAGAGAGGATTAATTTAGATTAGGCAATCAAGGAAGATCTTTCAGAGAAAGACACATTTGAGCTGAGAACTCGAAGACAAGGATGGGAGCATTGCAGGTAGAGAGGATGGCGTAGGCAAAGACTTGATATGTTCACGAAGCTCAAAAACACTTGTGTGACAGAAGTACTTCAGAAAGGGAAAATGGAACAAGATGTGGTTGGAGAAAGAGACAGGATCAGTCTATAGGGCTATATCAGGCAAGTTAAGAAATTTGGAATTTATTTTAAGCTTAATAGAAAATAAATTTAAGCAGTGGAATGACATAATCTGATTAACATTTTAAAAATTATTCTGGCTGCTCTGTGTAAAATGGGCTGAAGTGAGGAAGGATGGAAAAGAAGAGAGTCATGGGAGTTGGGGGCTCTTCAGCCAGTCCTGGGGAGAGATGATGTGGCTTTGGAGCAGAGTCCTCCAAGTACAGATGGAAAGAAATGGAAGAATTTCCATGTTTTGGAGGAAGAGTTGTCAGGTTTTTGGATTTGAAGTGTTAGAGGGACAGATGTCCCCGATTTCAGACATGAATGACTGGTTGCATGTGGTTTATTTACTGATGAGAAAGACTATGAAAAGAATAGGTTTGGACAGGAAGATTTTTAAAAAGATTTTGTTTATTTACTTATTTTGAGAGGGGGGGGGGAAGGGAGAGAGAGAATCCCAAGCAGACTCTGTACTGAGCAGAGGGCCTGATGTGGGGCTTGAGCTCCCGACCCTGAGATCATGACCTGAACCAAAATCAAGAATTGGATGCCCAACCAACTGAGCCACCAGGCATCCCTGGACAGGAAGATTTTTGGTTACCTGCAAGAAGATATTTCATCTTGTGGTGGTGTGACCATAGCAGAGACGATGGTGTAGACTAAACTCAGTGTTTCTGATTCCTGAGCATGAGAAAGAAAACATTTACTAGCCTTCTCATAAACTGCAATCTTTTAACCAAGTTCAAGAAAATGAACTTTAAGGAAAATATGTCATTTTTCTGCCCAACTCATGTGACCGCCCCACCTCTTTCTGTGGTAATTTTGGAGGCATACTTCATATGAGTAGGGATATGGTGAGATTGTGAGAATTGATGGCTAACCCTTCAGGAATTTTCTGAGTTGCTTATTAGGTACAACCACTATTAAAAATTATATAAGGAAAACTTAGAGAAATTATGTTACAAAGAAAGGTATATATATTCAACACTTATCTCTTCCCAATTATCTTCCCACATTCATCTGTACTCTTGAGGTGTTTAGGTCAATTGCACCCTGTGCTAAAATACTACAGGATGGTGCAATACTGTGCCTCTCTTTCCCACTGTGTGCTCAGTGCCATCATGTTGGGAGCCTGAACTCAGCCATGGTGGGAGTATTTGTACCTTGAAATGAGCACATGCTGCAAATCAGGGCTTGCTAAATTGTTGAACTGAAAACTTATGAAAATGGTGGGGAGAATGTCAATAATACAGATTAAAGGTATCTTGGGTTTGTAGCTGTTACACTGTGAAAAGCATAGAAAGTTAAGAAAACATTCAAAACGATTATCTAATCAGCAAAGAAGTTGCCGATATCATTGATGGAGGGAAGTTCCAACACTCCTCTTTGCAGTTTCACTTTTGTCTGACTTGTCAATGTAAAAAAGTTATTGAGTCAGAGATTGAATAAACAGGTGTGGGTTTTTTCTCAATGGCAAGAGTGAGTGGTGCATTTCTACACTATCTGTAGGCAATCTTTATAGCCATGGGTTTGTTCGCTTTTTTTTTTTTTTTTTAATGTGGGGTAACATAATGGTCTCAGCAAAATCCTGTGCTGAGACACCAGTAAAGGTACATGAATTCAGGGTAAAGCAGGAAAACCTCTCTCTCTCTCTTTCAGATCCTGCATCTAACTCCTCACCACCTGTTGTTCATTCTGCAACCCATAACTCTCTCCACTTTTTGTCCACTCTTTCTGCTGACATTGCCCTAGTTGAGCTCTTTGTCATAATTTTCTGAGCTCAAAATGGTTCCAGCATGTCCCTCTGGGTCTCCTGCCACATTAATGCTAGGAGTATTTATTTTAGAATGATGAAACCAGATTCAGGTACCCCAGAAGATGTGGTATAGAGTTACAGAGGAATATTATTCAGCCATGAGAAAGAGGGGGATTTCTGCTGTTTGCAACAACTTGGATGGACCTTAAGGGCATTAAGTTGAGTGAAATAAGAGAAAGACAAATACTATATGATACCACTTATATGTGGAATATAAAAGAGCCAAACTTAGAGAAACAGAGTAGAGTGGTAGTTACCTGGGGTTGGGGAAAATGGGGATATATCGGTCATAGGTCATAAACTTTTAGTTGTAAGGTTAAGTTTGAGGATCTAATGTACAGCATGGTGATTATAGCTAGTAGTACTGTATCATATACTTGAACGTTACAAAGAGAGTAGATCTTAAATGTTCTCACCACAAAAAGAAAATGGTAATTATGAGACATGATAGAGTGAGTAGCTAATACTATGGTGGCAATTATTTTACAATTTGTAAATATAGGGACGCCTGGGTGGCTCAGTCAGTTAAGTGTCTGCCTTCAGCTCAGGTCACGATCCCAGGATCCTGGGATCGAGTCCTGCATTGGGCTCTGCTCAGCCGGAAGTCTGCGTTTCCCTCTGCCCTTCCCCGTGCTCATGCTCTCTCTCGCTCTCTCGCCCAAATAAATAAATAAATGAATAAAATCTTTAAAAATTATAATTTGTAAATATTATCAAATCAACACATTGTAAAACTTAAACTTATACAGTGTTAAATTTCAATTACATCTCAATAAAGTTAGCAAAAATAAATTAAAAAAATAAATATTGGTCTTCATGGTCCAAAAGACTCTCTCTGGACATTTCAGTATGTATATGAGGCCCTTCACTGGGTGTCCCTATCCTACTTTCAAACCTTAACTTCCATTTCTCTCACTCCCCTCACACAGCCACATCACCACTTGCTGGCCACTGAGTATGCCATGCACTTTCAAATGTCCATGACTTGCCCCACTTTTCTACCTGTGATCTCATTGTTTTAAAGCCTGGTCAAATGTTATGTTCTCATTTAAGCTTTCCTCAGTCTCCCCAAAACATGGTCCTGTCAGTGTGCCCTGCTATCAAGCAGCACATTGTCTTATCATCACTCAGGTAGGTGTCTGACCTGTCCACAGGCCTTGAGGGCAGGCACCTCAGACCCTTGAGTGCTCAGCGCAAAGCAAACGCTCAAAAGTTTTTTGGGTATTTTTCTTTCCCAGTGATTCACATGGACTGAGAACCCTTCACTGATGTCATCCACAGCCCTGAAATGAAGTACAATTTATTGGAAAGCCCAGGACCCCTGATCAACTTGCTAAGTAGTGGTTTGCCTAAAATGAACTGCACACGTGGCGGCTATTCCAAGTTCTTCATCCCAAGTCAGCCACAATACACCACTGACTTATCTGAAATCATGTCACAGAACACATTTGAAGATTTTCTCTTCATGTCAGGAGGTTCCCATCATACAGTTAGGTTTGATGAATATTCTCATATGCATTTGTCTAGTTATATGCTAAACAATCTCTACGTTAATTTATTTGCAATTTAGACAACTTACTTTAATGTCATGTTTGTTGCTGTCCTACTGTTTAAAAAAGCAGTAGGTCTAGAACGATCCTTGGACGTCAGAGCTCAATGCCCTACAGTCCATAAAAAGTAAGTGACATCATAAGAGTGTTATTATATCCAGGCTCTGCACACTGATATATGCTCCTCCACGCCCATGCATAAGGTCTAAGTTTCCAAGCGTGTGATATTAGGTAGTTAAAGCACAACGATGTTAATTTGTGAAAAAGTATGACTTATATAGTCATGTAATAATCACTAACCCAAGACTAGAATTAAGAGGAAGTAGACAAAATGGGTTTTGTTCCCATGTATTGGCCAGATGACTAGTACATCCATTACTGTTACGGGCTGAATTGTATCCTCCCAAAATTCATATGCTGAAGTCCTAACGCCCAACACCTCAGAATGTAATTGTATTTAGAGATAGGGCCTTTAAACAGGCAAAGTTAAAATGAGATCACTAGGTTGGACCCTAATCCAATATGACTTCTGTCCTTAAAAGAAGAGATTAGGACACAGGCATACTCATAGAGGGAAGAACTTTTTTTGACACTGAGAGAAGTCGGTCATCTATAAGCCAAGGAGAAAGGCCTAAAACAGACCCATTCCTCATGGCTTAGAAGAGGCTAACTGTTGCAACAATATGATATTGGGCTTCTAGCCTCCAGAATTGTGAGAAAATTAATTTGTTTTTTCAGCCTCCCAATCTGTGGTACTTTGTTACACTCTAGGATCCAAACGAGCGCACAGTTGAGGTCTTGCCTCCAAATGGACATGTAACTCACCTATCAAGATGTATCAGAAATGAAGTTTCAGAAGATATTGTCACGGCTAAGGCTACATATAAACCCTGTGTCTTGTGACTCCAAAGCAGTGGCACTTATGGTGGGAAAGTCTGGAAGATTGGAATGGCCCCTTTTAATACTGTCCCATAGCTGTCAATACCAGTACTCTGCTTTCTCCTGGCTCCAGGAAGTGTCTAACTTTTGCCTAGTAAGTATAAGCCAACCCATGCTAAATAGTCTTTATAAAAGAATTGAGATTCAAGAATATCATTGCATGATTATTACAACTGATTCCCATGGTCCGTGGTTCAGAGCCTATTCCTTTAGGAAAGATGTGAAATCATTGCTAAATCTTAGCTTTGAGGACATAGAAAAATGGAAATGATTGTTATTTTTCCCTCTACTCTAGAAACCCCATTGAATCCCATTAAGAGACAAGTCCAGCTATTATAATAGAAAACTATGTGAAATGGCATTTTCTAGAATAGCAGATGTCAGTGCTTTCAGGATGTATGGCATCAAGATGACTATATATTTCGTGGCCTATAGATTAGATAACAAGTGGACAAATCAGGGATCTCGTATAAGAAATGTGTTTACAACATCCAAGCTTGTTCTTAGATATTTATTAATAATGATTTTTCTAACCAAATAATACCAAAACTTGTTATTAATATTGATCATAGGACACTTGTAAATTTTCTGCCATATTTATGCCTCTTGCCTATATTTGATCCCTCTGATAAATAAGGTGGATTTTCCCCCAAGCAATAGAAATAAATAGGGCCCTAGTAACTGATGACATTTGCCATAGATCAAATAACAATTTGGAGCTGGAGGAATGACTGGAACCTTCACCTCTGTACCAATCACTAAGATCTAGGGAGAGACAAGAGCTGCCTCACGGTCCTTTACACATGTTGATTCATTCCAGTTTGGGTTGTTTTCACTGTAAAATTTAGAAAGGTAGTGTGTAAAACAGTCCCTGGGCCTTGGTGAGATTTCTCAAAGGCAGTCCACGTGAGCAGTTAGGATGAGAATAATCATCAGTGTTTCGCAGTATGTGCTCACTCCAACATCCAGATTCTTATTCGGTCTCCGAATTTGGGACAGTTTGACATCCTAACAAAAGGTAGTTTAGTCATCTTGGTAAATGACTTCATGTAGGTTATTCTTCCAGGATGTAGTTCTACCAAGCAAAGAAAACAAAACTGAACAAAAACAATGCTGGAGCAGGTGTTCTAGCCGTTGGAGAGAAGTCATTAGCGTGACATTACTCACTCACTTTGTTTCTCTTATAATAATATATTATTTATTAGAAGCATTGCTTTTTTCTGTCTGTGTCACTTTTTATAAATTTCACATCTCACATTTTCCCCCTTTGGGTGTGCCACAGCACAAGCCAGTTATGTTTGCAGAAGGTGAGCCAGAGAATTTGTAATCCTGTTTTGACTAAAGCGTTCTCCTAACCTTATTTAGAAACCAATACAACATTTTGCAAGACACTGCTGGTACTTTTTTGTCTTTTATTTGGGTTTCTCAAATCCAAAATGTTGCATTTTAGAGCTTAGAGGAAATTAAAAACAAAAAGCCTATTTCTCATGTCCCTCCATTGAAAAGCATGAAAGGAAGAGAATCTGAATTAAATAATTCTATGAACACTGTACTAAGCAGACCAGACACAGATCTTCATGGTAGTGCATTTTCTTGCAGTGTGCAAAGAGCAGTGGTACAGTGGAATGCTTTCCCCTCATCAGACAGTTGAGAGTAAAACGGATTCCATTTTCTAGGTATCTTATTTAGTAAAACTAAACAAAGCTTCTGGATTTAGAGCCTTTAAGTGAAGACAATAGAGTGTGTTAAGTAGCCAGCTAATATTCTGCTAAAAACCCGACAACCCTCAGGGAGGCCTCATAGAGCGTCTATTATTGGATTGTGAGTCTCATCCGACATGTTTTTGATTTGGATAACTCCAATTCTAGCCCATTCCCTCGCCATTTCAAGCAGCACTATCACAGTTCAGGCAATCAACAGAGACCTGGAGGAAGAGAACATTAGATCTGCTCTTGGGAACGCAGGGGAGACAGCATGTTAAAACTGGGGCATTCGCCTCAAAATTGGGGCATGTGGTGCTCTTACAGAGAAGACTCTCCTCAGAAACTTGCTGTCATTCCCTCGAGACTGTATCAAGTTAGCTTGGATGTGGCGCGATGAAAATGCTACGGATGCAGCAGGAGAGAGAGTTTCTTTTCCTAAGATGATTACCGCCAACAAAGAACTCATGTCAAAAATAAGTAAACTTACCTGAAGAGTTTAATAAGCACTGATTGGTGGAAGGAGAGGGAAGGTGAAACTTGGAAATTGTGCACTTCCTGCATGTTCATCTTCTGTAGTCTGGCTTGGGTGAGTAGGGTCACTTAGAAAGGAAAGTAGGCCAAAATGAGAGGCAGACAATAAAAAGGAACTTTTTTTTTTTAATCAGGAAGTTTCCCATATTATTGATAGTGTCATTGTTAGTATCTAGTATTTCCACTAGAAACACCAAATATGCAAATAAAAAAGTGGTCATGAACGTAGTCACTTCACAATTAGCCACATTGATGGAAGACAAAAATACCTTGGGGATTTGGGGAAGTAGAGAGAATACATACACTTAGACAGATTATTTTTCATTACCTTAGGCTCCTATTGGCATTAATAATGTTTCACAAGGGCTTAGAATTTAGGGAATAGGCTGAATAAAAATGAACAGGTACAATATAGCCGTGAGTGTGTATGAACGCCATCCAAGGCCAGCATGATTACTGCAGCTTCCGCTACAATTAGCACACATTTACTATCCCCTCACAATGTGCCAGGCAAAGCTCTAAGTCCCCTCTGTGATAAGTTATTTAAATCCCCACAACAATGGGAATTGTTATTTCCATTTTACAGAAAGTGGAACCAAAGCACCTAGAGGTTGAGTAACTTGCTCCTAGGACCATGGGACTCATAGCAGAACTAGGATCCAAAGTGCATTATTATGCTTCTTCACAACGATGACTCTATGCTGCATCTGTAATGGGAGGATGAAATGGAACTCAGATCTGAATGGAGAACCTATATAGGAAATAGGCCGTACATGGTTAATTAGCTAACCTGTAGGGTTTTAAGGAGTTGACAGCTTAGGAATAAGTCAATTCTAGAAATAGTTTAGGAATACATAGTCGAATAAATACTGATATAATACCTGCTCATTCTAATACACAATATGTTTTAGTTCTGTAGGACCTCGTGGCCCAATGATATATACTTTGAATTCTTTCTTTCTGAAATAAACTAATTGAACTCATGAACAATAAGGCATGCTCGGTACTTTCACCCATGTACACTGATTTGAATAACATTTATTGAAGTACTGGGTCATTCCATTTTTGAATCTCTGTCTCTCATCCTGACAAATTTTGGTTGGATGGGAATTACATGGAACTCATCCTAAAAAAAAAAAAAAAATATATATATATATATATATATATCCTATTTCACTGAAGATTTTACTTTATAACTGTGTCTAAATGTCATTTGTCTTCTAGACAACGCAGTAAAGAGAAGAGCCCAAGGACTTGAGAGAAGGCTTAGAACGTGATGATGGAGGCATAGCTCTGCTAAGGGAGATGAAGGGACTTTCTCACCCCTGGTTCACTTGAATGTGCAGCGTCCAGTGAAAGTGACAAGAGACGATGGTGTTTGTGAAATGTACACATGCAGTGACATCCTCACCTTTCCCACTGATGCCACTGTAGATGTTTTGCCAGCCCTGTCTACACTCTCCACACAGCATGGTCTACTTTGGCGGGCCCTTTACCGAATTTTTAACCCTTGAAGATGCTAAGATGGAATTACACATATGGTACGAACAGAATGAATGGAAGCAAGTGAGTGCAAAGAGACACATACATTTAACCTCAGGAAGATAGACAAATAGGTCTTTCTTAAATTGGCACAGAACTATTGGATCGTTCTTTATGTGATTATTCCTTCTTAATTTTGGTAAAATATTTCAGTTTGGGGAAATACCTTTCCTCGCTAATAAGATATAAGAAGAGAACACTTCAAATATTTGCAGCTCTTCCTCTAGAATTTTGTGCTAATTTTGCCTCTCTCCCTCCTCTTGGTATTTCTTTCTATGCAAATCATACTTGTATATTTCTTCCAATGTATTTTTCATGAAGAAAACATAGTAGAAAATCAAAGATAAGCAGAACCGATCAAGGCAGAGCTTCACCTTTCTCCATGAAGTTCTTCCAGACTTTTTTTTTTTTTTTAAGATTTTATTTATTTATTTGACAGAGAGAGACAGCCAGCGAGAGAGGGAACACAAGCAGGGGGAGTGGGAGAGGGAGAAGCAGGATCCTAGCGGAGGAGCCTGATGTGGGGCTCGATCCCAGAGCACCGGGATCACACCCTGAGCAGAAGGCAGACGCTAATGACTGCACCACCCAGGCGCCCCGCTTCCAGACTTCTTTAGATGTAATGCTCTTGAAGGCAAGAAACATGTTGATTTTATCTTTGTTGGTGTCTGGCACATATTAGGTACACAGTAAATTATCTGACTGTATCAATTAATGAGTAAACAAGAATGGATGAAGAAAGTAGATGTTTTTGTAAGGCTCTCAAAGATGATTTATAGAACATTTTGGAAATGGGCCCACTTTGTTTCCAAAGGAAATTTTACTTTCAAATTAAAAAAAAAAATTTAGCCAAATGAGATTTTGGGGGATTTCATGTGATTAACTCTTTACATTATCTCGTAGTAATTACACAGACATCTCTATTTATGTAAACGTGGTGAACGCATCATAACACTAGAATAAGTGTACAAATACTGCATGTCAAATTAGGTTATAATCACTTTCAAGGGACGTGATTTCCTAGTTAAACAGATTCGTTTACATCTTGCGAAATAAAAAATAAGTGAAAATAACTATATAAAATCAGGCTTACAGCTGGACAGATCTTCTTGGCAATGGTCCAGGCACTGAGCGGGGAAAGCCCCTCCAGCTGAGGGATTCTCAGGATGCCCAAGATGACGGCAGGCTCGGCCTGGAGAGGGGCCTTCAGCTGCCGTCCTGATTGCTCTGGGTCCCTGGCTATCTGCGGGGAGATGGGCTGTCTTCACACTTCAGGTGAGATGCTCCGCTGTGAGGGGTTTGGGGAGGGATGGGGGAGGGGAGGGAAACTTGCTCTATAGAGGAGAAAACAAAGCCAGTTCAACCTTTCACCCTTAGGTAAAAAGCATAATAAAATAAGTCAGGGATCCTCTACCGAAAAAGCAAATAGTTGAAGTAGCATTGGCATCATAGGGGCCTAGAGTCAGAGTTTGAGAACCTCTGATCATCTGGTCCAATGCTGATAATACAGATGAAGAAACCATCCACAAGGCGAGAAGTGGGACGAGATGGAGCCTGTAACTTTTCTCCCCGTATCTGGTGCTTATTTATAGGACAACTGAAGCTCACCCTTTTGAGGGAGATGACTTTTTAAATGTGGTTCATTTTGATGCATATTTTTAAAAAATACATTTCATGTCACCCTGACTTAGCCAGTTTCAGTGGCAGAGGGGCATGTCGTAAACCTCAGCCAGACGTGGCGTGGTAATGTCGTGGTGCTCCCTATGGCTAACCGGACATAGTTTACCTTGCACTAAGCTCCGGTGAGCAGGGGCTTTTGGTTGTCTTTTCTCCGTGTCGCCATCATATTCATCTGCTACTTATTTTCATTAATTACAAGAAGTTACCAAAGCAGTGATTTTTTTTTTTGAACCCATGAACTGTGACTTGGAGGTAGTTCAGCGTTTCTGCTACTGGGTCTGTTTTGTTGTTGTTGTTGTTTCACTGATACTCATGTTTTTTTAAAATATATTTGTTGAGGGGCGCCTGGGTGGCACAGTCGTTAAGCGTCTGCCTTCGGCTCAGGGCGTGATCCCCGTGTTCCGGGATCGAGTCCCACATCGGGCTCCTCCACTGGGAGCCTGCTTCTTCCTCTCCCACTCCCCCTGCTTGTGTTCCCTCTCTCGCTGGCTGTCTCTCTGTCACATAAATAAATAAAATCTTTAATATATATATGTGTGCATATATATATATATATATATATATATCTGTTGAATGTTAGTTCTCTGCCCTGCTGCGTGTACGTTAGCTTCTTCTCATGTTCCACTGGTTGAATTGTCCTGTGCAGGGCTTGGCAAACGACGGCCAGTGAGCCAAATCTGGCCCACTGCCTCCTTTTGTAAATAAAATTTTATTGGAACACGGTCACACTCATTTGTTTGCATATTGTCCGTGGCTGTTTCTGCACTGCAACAGCAGTGCTGAGTAGTTGGGATAGAAACTAGATGGCCCATAAAGACTAAAATATTTGCAATTTGGCCCTCGACGGGAAATTTTGCCAACCATGGTCTTGAGTGTGAACACTCAGGATCTAGCTGGCTTGGTAAGAGAGCCAAATAAAATAGATGGCACTAAATTAGCCACCCCGGGCACGACTCACTCTCAAGTGTTTGTGGCCACGAGTCACAACCGTGGCACTAAACAATGAGGAGAGTACAGGCAAAATAGTCTTCTGAGAAATACAAGCCTCCTCCGGATTCATTTAAATTATTTTCAAACCCTGTTCCTGGAACCATCCCTAATCTGTACTAATACTACAAACTTGTAGCTTTTGCATTACGAATTTATTGTTATTTCTTTTACCTCCTTTTTTTCAGGGAAAAGGTAATTAGGCTATAAACAGAGGTCTGACAACTAATTTCAGTCAAGGCAAAATTAATACAAAGCAAGCAGATAATTTTAGTCATGTGAAATTAAAATAGATATTTTTTAATGACATTCTAAAAAAAATCCAACCTTTTTTTTTTGCCCTTTGTTTTCCCCTACCTTACCCTGTTCTCACGCAAGCCCCTACTCATGTAGGTAGTGACGTTTGCTAGTTTAGGTGAAATACCAGCCCATGGCTACAACTGTCCTGCTGGCTCCTCCTTCCCATCCCCACTATTGATCTTTGCGTGGAGACCTGCTTCTTCTCTCTCCTTCTCGGGGATTCTGGGACACTGACAAGACAGCAAGCACATCTGAGGGAAAGGTGGGCACTGCTCACCCCTTAAATTTCCAAATTTTCATTGACATTAATAAGAGCCCCTTTGCTAAATCTATTTTAGAACTTCAAAAATTTAAAGGTTAGTGGCGTCGTGGGTGTGTGTGTATTTCTGGGGGGAGATTCCAACATTGCTGTGCTCTGTCACTCCAAGAACATATTAAATATGCATCTCAATGTCAGCAGCACCTTGAGATGCTATCTTCAAAATTATCACCTGCCTTCTGAAAACCATAACCCTAAAAATATTGATTGGTTAAAAGGCAGGATCTGAAGGAATGAGCCAGTGTCTCTGTGAATTATCCTAATCAAATAAGGATAGTATTAACCTAGATACTCACTGATCTGCCAGTATTTGGTTTGAAATGTAGGCATCTCAACTGAAGTTATGTGTTTCATTCTTTTGAATATTTCTCCCAGACATTTAAATACATTACCACTAAGCCAGAACCAAGAAAAGCATAAAAAGCATTTTAGGGAATAAATTCAGCAAGTTTCCATTTGTACCAGATAGTAAAATTGTTGACATGCATTATGAGGCATGTGTATTTTTCAGCCTGTCAGGTCTCAGTCACGTGCTCAAGGTGGACTCTTTTGGCTGCTCCGGGTTATGTAGGAAGATCTCACCCCATCCAGGTAGCAGTGCTCCCTAATAAATAGAGAATGTCCAAGTCACCTGGCATAGCTATTTAGGCAAGTCAGAAGAAAAGCTTATTTCATTAATTATGCTATAAATGTAACTTCAGCGGAGGGTAGCCAGCTAAATACAAGACGGAAGGGCTGGTAGGGATCCTCTCCATTGAGGTGTGGAGCTTCACGCAATTTTATTTAGAGGCACTTCCATTACTAAGGAGGCTATGAGTTGATCGACTGTGTCTTAGAATTAACTACAGTGGTGGAAACACAAATTGCAAACCAGCATGAAGTCACAAAGGGAACGGAGAAAACAGGAGAGGTAAAAGTCGGGGACTCACGTGTGCTCTTCGTTTGCCTTCACGGAAATAAGTGTGGGCCCAGCTGCCCGGCGTCCGCGGTGAGCCGAGCGAGCCTGATTATTGCCAAGCAGAGCGCCTAATGAGACGCGGGGCCCACGCCGCTGTCCTGTCTCTTCTCCTGGTTTCAGAGGAGCCTGGATTTTTGTTGGAGGCAAATAAGATTGTGTCCCCTCTGCTTTGTATGCTGGAATGAAATAGGATTGGTAAGGGAAGAGAAGAGAGGACCTGGCCTGGAAAGGTCTTGGCCACGAGTTATTTTTGTGGGCCCCTGAGGAAGGTTCCAGTATAATAACTGTGTGTAGTGATAAGAGGAGCCCATGTAGGCTCTGAGCCCCCTGGGTGCCACCACTGTCTCTGAAGCCCTGGGCAGGTGCCCCTTATCCCTGCGGGGGACTGTCAGCGCTAGCCTTCTCAGTGCTCCCTTTGTCCTTGCCAACGGAGAAGTGCAGATCAAAATTAAACTTGCCAACGGAGAAGTGCAGATCAAAATTAAACTTTAAGCCTCTCCAAGAGTCATAGTAGTTTTTTCTCTTTTCCTGATGCCTTGACTGATTTTTCTCCAGATTTGGGGCTCGGGAAAATATTTAGATTTCCCACAAATGGCCGGGATGGAATTTCCTCATGAAAACCCTAAATCATAATCCATCAAAGAGTAATTCTGTGGACTATGTCATGTATGTCTCTGTGTTTCCCATGGTGACCTCGAGACACTGTTGGTGACTAAACTGATAATTGTTAAATAAACCCTGACGATATTTAGCTTTTATTTGCATATCCCTCTCAGTTTACTAAGTGATTGTACAACTATTAGCTCTTTGCCATTATGGAACATAAGAAGTAGCAGGGAGATCTGTAGGAGAAGGAAGGGAAGAATGAAGGGGGGGGTAAACAGAAGGGAGAATGAACCACGAGAGACTATGGACTCTGGGAAACAAACCGAGGGCTTCAGAGGGGAGGGAGGTGGGGGATTGGGATAGGCCAGTGATGGGTATTAAGGAGGGCACATACTGCATGGAGCACTGGGTGTTATATGCCAATAATGAATCATGGAACACTACATCAAAAACTAAGGATGTACTGTATGGTGACTAATATAACATAATAAAAAAATTATTATAATAAAAAAAGAAGAAGAAGAAGATCAACCCACAGCAGAGCAAACTTCGTTCTCCTTGTAGACATGAGGAGACAGACTCCAGGGCAAAGATTTGGCCCGGGTCGGATGGCGTCTCGTTGCCAGATTCTGGAGGAAAACTCCTGACTCTAGATTGGTAAGCATTATGCTAAATTTCCCAACAGTCTGTAACATCTTTGAAACATCTCTCCAAAGTGGAAACCTTGTTTCTTATTGGCTTTTTGTCTCTAAAGGTGCCAAGTCCAAGGAAAGCTAGTTGAAAACCCCCAGGCATGTGGGAGGTGCTGGAGGCAGCGGTGTGCTCAGTGCCTCAGCCTCACAGGGCCAATGGAGACCATCTCTTCCCACCTCCAGGTTCAGTGATGTCACGGCAGTAGCTTGAAATGGGCCATGACAGCAGTGTTTACACCATGGAAATTGTCTACCACCATGAATCAGTGAGACTTGGTTAGTTACCTCCCAAGAGAGTTAGTTGTCAAATATCTACCCAGCACACCGCTGGTTAGAAATCTGGGCAACTCCGCAAAGATTTCCTGACGCTTAGAATATATTCCAATGTGCTTGGTTTGTAAGACACTAAATTTCTTTGTGAAACCTTTTAAATATATCCTTTTGTAATCTTTTGAAACTACAGGTAGGAGAACATCAAAGTATCTTCTGGGAGAGGGAGAGTGAGGTCTGGGAATAAAATTAGCTACTTGTTTAAGGCTATGGGTGTTTGTGAACATGCGAGTGTGCTTTAAATTACACATAATTTTAAACAACTGTGTAAAAAGAGTTTTAAAAGTTTAATGGTGCTGAACCACGAATAGGAATTAAAAATTGAAAAGGAAATACAAAACTATACCTTGTTTTTCTGCTTTAAAAAAATAAGTTTCCTTCTCATTTGCAATTAAGATGGAAGAATTTGCATAAAATGTGTAAAATTAGAGATAATTGAACTACAGTAGCTATAAAAGTGGCTTTTCCACTTAAAAAATAAATCAGATGTCCACTAAAAGGGTGTAAGAGCCATGCCCCCCCCCCCCCCCCCCCCCCCCGCCTACCTCTCCCATTTGGGTCTCTGGTATTTTTCACACTTTTATAGCTGATTTTTATTGCCAAACAATCCTTGGAGTTTGTGGCAGCTCTGAGACAGCAGCTGGCCCAGGCAGGCCTGTTAACTCTGGCATGTTAAGGACCCTTCAGAAGATTTCAAATCCAGCCTCAACACCCAGGTCAGTAGATCGAATCCAAGGGGACCTTAGGGAGGCTGCAAGTGGGAGTCAGAAGAAAAGGGAACATGGGGAGAAAGGAAGACAAGAAAAGCCAAAGTACAGAAATGCCTTGAACCTAAACATCAATAGCTGTTTTTGTTTCCCTGTACCAGCTGCCCCCCCCCCCCCCAACCCGCTCCGAATCTCAAGTTTTAAAGGGCCAGTCTGGAAAAGAGTGCACTAGTAATCAAAGTGGCCACATAGGATGGTCCCAGGCTGATGTCTGTGTTCCCACTGAAGGAGACTTTCTTCTGGGGGTGAGATGCAGCCTCCACTCCGAAGGAAAGCTCAGGACCAGCCCTGAGCAATTTCGGGAAACATGTGCCGGGACTATTCCCAATCACCTGTGGCTGAGGTGGGCTTTGCCTCTCCCTTCTGGGCCCCAGGCCTGTGGCGATGCACCCAACAGCAGTGTGCCGTCTGTTTGCTATTCTCCCGGAGATGTTTGCGACATGCGGTATTGGGAGGCGTTCTAGCCACTTGCCTCTTCTGTCCTCTTCCTCAAAACCAGAAGCACTACAAGGGCAGAGACTATGCCTGTAAGCAGAGCATGGAGGTGGGGGGGGGGGGATTTCACAGGTAAAATGTGGTATTGAAAGTGCCCACGTGGGGAAAGATATGGAGTTCTCAGAAATGTGACAAAGCTCTCAAAGCTATATAAATGGAAAAATGCTAGCTGTAGTTCTCTATCTTCTGCTACAGAGTAAAAAAAAAAAAAAAAAAAGAAATCACATTTTTAAAAAAAATCATGATAATAAGTAAAAACAAAGATAAGTGGTCTCTCAAAGCACAGTGAGGTCTCTCCTACTAAGCCATTATATCTGTGACCCTCGAACATCTGCTCATGCCATGCCTGTGTGTTATTGCAAAGGATCCCAAAGCATCTAGGAGGTATGGAGAAAATGTTTGTGGATTTGATTTGACATCCTCTGTTCTCAGGAACCGAGAGCCTTCGCGGTCAGCTCTGCCTGGAGAGGCCTTTCCCAGCACAGCTCTTTGTGGCTAATGGTCCTACTCAATCTACGTCACATCTCTTTAAAATAAATAACATAAAAGATCCTGCAGCAACTCTAACTCCTACCCTCTCTTTGGAAGTATTGGCTGATTGGATAATAGGGAATAGGGTTATTGATTTCATGTGTGACCCCTGCTTGTAGTGTGTTTGTCTCAACTTTGGGGCATCCTGGAGATGATTTGTCAACTTATAGTAGCAATCTGCTGGCCTCGGAAACACCACAGAGGCCAGTGGGGGATATCAGCAGCAGGATGCGAATATTCTGAATTCCCAGCAAAACTATACTACCCAGAGAGCTGTTTTCTCCATTTTCCCATTAGGCCGACCTGGATGTGCTCCCCCTTCAGCCATGGGGATGTCCATTTCACTTACACCATGGTGTGTCCACTTCCCAGAAAGAATCAACATAAATGTCAAATTATTTCTACACATTCTATTGTCCATGTGAAGGTATGTGGCCAAAAACTGATTCGTATTAAATAACACATATAACGTAAACCCGAATATCTAACGTGAATGATATATGATCATTCTTTATATAGTCTAACCTAAAGTTCTTAGCACGCCAGGATGAAGGAAAGTGTTCTGTGAGGTTGCATCTTGAACAATGAGGAATGCAGAGGGGCCCTTCAGACCAGAGAGGATGGCAGTGCTTAGTGAATGACATCTGAAACTGGTCATTGGCACCGGAGGGTTGAGAGAGCTGGAAAACACACTGCCGTTCCCTTCTTTGTGCATGTTAAGACCTTCTGTGACTTCAGAATCTTCCTCAACACAGGTGTCCCAAGAGCAGTTCATTGAGGTTGCCCCAAGCAACAATGCTGCTTTGGCACTCTTGATATTTATCATAGAAAAGTATGGTAAATACTGCTGGAAATAGAATGTGCAAGTTTCTGGATTATTTTTTTCTGGTTGATGAGTAGAATCTCTTCCAAGCCTTGGGAAAGACTTGTGCCTTCTAGATACTTAATTTTGTATTTTCTTCCTTATAGTCCCCCACCAGCTTTTCAGCCTGTTTACATGGGTATATAGGATTGCAAAACTCGTTTTCATGTAAAGCTAAAAACAATCAAGAAGAAAAAAAGTGAAAGTAAAATATGTACCATATGATCTTCAGCATTTTTGCCAGTGGACCCCAAACATGGATTTCAATTTTCTAGCTCTCTACCATCAAAGAATGTCCTTCCCAAGCCTATCCGATGATGGGGACAACAAAGACAGGCTCCACAATGCTTGAGCTCGTTGGGGCGTCATGGCACATTTGGGGCCACCTTACCTTCATCTTTGCACTCAGACTGTCCTTGTGTAATTCCTGAATGTCCCTTCCCTACCCGTGGGAAATGACCCCTAGTGCTTTCTTTCCAACTAGGAAACTTCCATCTTCCTGGAAGTAATATCAATTCTACTCAACGTAAATTCTGTAATTTTGTTTCAAGAGTCTTTTGTTTAATACGGAAACTTCAAGCAGAGGACCTGGGGCATTTTCTTTCATCAACCTGGCTCTAATTTCACCGGAGCACTAAAAAGAAATCTACTTGGCGTTTCTCTTGTCCGGTACTCCACTTGCTCTGAACAACATTCAAAAGCCACCTCTCTGATTTGAAGACGCCTCCGCGGACTGATGTAATTGGACCAGCATTGCCAGTTCCCCACACTCTCGCTACTCCACGTTATTGCAGAGCAGACTACTGTTTTGCAGACCTTCCTTATTGCGTAAATGGCTACATTATCTCTGTGTACACATTAGGACAAGCAAATGGGCCCCTTAAGGCAAATAAGGGTTCAAATAACCCAGACAAGGTAGCCCAACTGAATTGAGGATTCACCCTTGTTACAACCTTATTGCTTTATGGCACATGAACCAGTAGAAGGGACAGACTGTTGCAAGTGTGTTTCTACTGATCCTGCTGGCAAATCACAGCTTTATTACAGTAATGAGCCTGACCATATTTCTGTGCTTATGCATATTAGGCACCAAATGTATTTTCTGGCCTGCCAGCCTGTGGTAGTAACTAACACGAGCAATTTGTCCTGGGTTACAGTGTGTGTGCATGCATTAGGTATGAGCATGTTAGTTGCTTTGGGTGATAAAATACTACATGCTTCATCATGCGTATTTTTATATGCACAACTTAACTGTATGCAAAACAGCTTGGCAATTAACCAACACAACTTATTAGCTTATTACAAGATTATTGCATAAATATGTGAATTGGGGACAACAACAATTTCAAGTTAGCAATATTAAAAATTTCGTAGGATTATTAAATATCTAAAGAAAAATGGTGTCTTTTTTCCCCCTCTATGGTGTAAGTGTTAAGGTTCTTTAAAAAAATATCTTGATTCTCCTCTCTGTTTCATTTCCATAAATAACCCTGAGCGGCACCCTTTTCAGGAGGCTGTGGGATTTGAGACTGTGAATTCCCCCACACTCATTGTGAGCTGACATTTGGCCCCTGACCCCATCAGCTTTCAGGTAAAGGTGAATGGTCATTATTGTAATTTCTTCCTCAGGATCATATTTTATGTATGCCAGTTATTGGGTCCATGATTATTAGAAAGCGACATCAGCATAATTCAGCTCAGCCGCTAAAAACAATGTATATTTTCGCTCTCGCTTTCTTTCGATGCTGGGATCGTAAAGCTCAGTGCTGTTTGCTTGTGTGACTCCCTAGGCAGCGTACAGGACTTACTCCAAAAGCGCAAACACACAGAACCACGTCTTCCTGAACTCTTCACGGAAACAAACTCTTTTCTCCGGCTCTGCTGCAAGACAAAGAAACAGACAAAAAATAAGTAGGGACTGTAGGATTGGTGCAAAATCAAGGGTTAGCTGGGTAGGAGAGTTCTGCTGAGGGGACTGCTGCTCTTGCTGCTTCCGCACACGTCACGTACTGGACGGTGTGGTGTCAGAGAATGACTTTTTTTTCATCCATTCGGGTTGGATTTATGTAAATGACCGCACGGGACAGGTGCCTTTATTTAGTTGCTACTAAAGCTGGAATCGTGTTGTACAAGAGCTGATAACATGAAATAACACGAAATAAGTGGGCTTATCCCTTCTGAAGCTTGTTTTACAGTACTGGTATTTCTCTTTTGCAAATCCTGCTGCGTTTTTAAGTAATACGATAAAACAACATAAATGTCTTTGTGGCTAAAACTGATTGTTTCAGAAGGAACATGGCTGTTTTATTCTTGTCTTTTATCTCCTCTACACTGAATTTTTGAAAACAGGACCAGCTCCCTAGCCTGCCTGTAGGTAATAGGCTATTTGCGTATAGACCCCCACAATTATTCATGCAACAAAGAGAGGGAGAGTGGGAGGGAACCCTGTACTGATAATAGCGACACCCCCAAATAAATATAAAACCAAGACCGAAATGTGCCTTTTGCAGTCCTGTCACAGATTAATATGGCTCATGATAGATACTTAGTTCTCTGACAGTTTCCCCTGCACCTTCGCTGGGAAGTTGATAGAAATTACTCCAGCTGAATGCTTAAAGCAGATGTTATCCCATTAATTAGCTCTGGACCCGGGTACACTCGAGACTTTCCCATTTTCAGGCCGAAAGGAATTGGTCCCAGTGAGCGTGCTCTATATCCACATTTAGTATCATCTCATAAACAGCAGTGAAAACACAGCAGGCCCTTGATGAAGATACATTAGCTTATTTCTAATTTAAAGTTATGTTGCTTAACCTTAATGTAATTGGTCACCGGTGGCCAACTGTTTGTATAGTGTGTTGATGACCAAAGCGATGTAATAAATTATAAAACTCTGCTTAAATGGAGGGAACGACTGTTTTGTTAAAAGCTTTGCATGTAATAATGGTAAAATAATTACACCTCAAGCCGAATAACTGTGAAGCTGTTAATACTAACAACTGAGTTGTTCTCTGGATAGCTCGGTTCATCCCCACTTAAAACAAGTCCGGGAACCTGGCTCTTGTACGGAGCAAAAGAGTAACTTTGAAAGTTCAATCTCACATTGATTAAAATAAATGGGTAGGTCATCCTGTTATCTTATTTGGAGATGATGGTGATGGGTAGTAGGGTGGTGGAGTGAATTAAGATAACCAATTGCTGTGGTTAACTAGGAGACAAAAAGCACAAACAATTCTCTCCTGTACACCGGTTCGCAGTCACTGCCAGACACGTCTTTAAAGGAGACTTGATTAGCTGTTGCAATAAGGAGGATAATAATCAAATATGAAAGTAATTGACACCACTTTAATGTTTAATAATGAATAGCATGCCAGGGGCAAAATAAAGGGAAACTGTCTTCTTTTCCGAGAACAAGTTCTGACTTAAAATTTCTTAGGCCAAATACAGACACTGATTATTGAGGTCTGTGAACTACAATTCCAGGGTTGTGATTAGTTATAAATATGGTTAAAGTGAAGTCACACAATTAACCATATTCAGTCTATCAGGGGTGACGATATTCTTTCCATAGGTTTTCTATGTCACTGTTAAAAATCTAGTGTCCCCCCCCCCTTAAAGGCTTGTGACTTTAGTTTGAAATGCGGAAGTGAAATAAACACGGGCGTGCTTCTGTCTGGATGTTCTTTTTTCCGTCCTGGTTGGATTGTGTTAACTAGCTTTGCCATAACAAGTAAGAAAAGTTTTTGCTTTTCTCAAAAGATAGTCCTTTTCTCTAAATATTTGCGTTGTGAATTTGGATCACCTCCAAAGGGTACTCGCTTCACAATAGAGAAAAAATGTTTCTCTCCCTTCTCACATTACATTTCTTAGAAAGACCTTCCAATAATTTAAACTATTTACAGTACCTCCAGGTCATTATTTCCCCCCGCCTCCACTGGAATACCCTGGGACACTATTTACGGCTGACTTTCCGAGTTACCCCACAGGATCAGTTTACAAAACGAGACTTCACCATGTGAAAGTCATTATTTTGTTTAACACAACTTGCAATGTTAAGGGATTTTTTTTCCCTTTCTTTTTTTTAATTTGCCACTTTTGCGCAGACGCTGCCGTGACTGGTAGTGTCAGTTCTGAAAACCCCACAGCTCAGATGTGGAGCTATGTATCTCTCCAGGGCCAATCTATCAGTATTACTTGGGGCTAATTCATAAAATTGAAGATACTGATGAGAAAACAAGAGGAGAATTAAGGGATTTTTTTTTTCCTTCGGCGGGGGGGGGGAGGAAAGGAAAACTTCCTATGAAATTAACAATTCTGCATGATGGATAATAACCTAACAGAGGCTTCTAAGCAATCCGAGGCCAGTGGGCCATCCCATGAAGACCATGCTAATTGAAGCTGTAAAAGAAGAAGTCCCCAAGTTTGTACAGAAAACAGTTGTGCTCTGGGAATAAGTTCAGAGCTACCCTTCTTAATGGTAAAAATGACTCTGTTGCTGTTCCAACTAAAAATCAATGTGGCTCACAATTTTAATAAGGAACATGAATCTGAAAACGTGTTTAGTATCAGGTTATATAAACACACCCTAATGAGATACCATAAAATCCATCACATTAAAGGCTGGTTTCCTGCAAGGTATATTAGCTAAAAATGCTCCATATATTAGGTCAGTATACAACAGTACACATAATAAAGCAGCTCTGTCAAGATAAGATGCATGTTTTGCCCCTTTAAACTGTTATGTTTTGCACATTTTATAAGGTTCCTTGAATACATGAATAAGATAAGTTATTCCCATCTCTTTCTTAAGCAATCTCAGAAATGGCTATGACCTGAAATTGGAATTCTTGTAAACACCCATCCGAAGAAAATGTGTGCGGCTCTGTCTTAAAGAGACGGTACATGTTTAATTATCCCAACTTCTTCCAGCGGAATACTATTAACACGCACATTAGCATCATCTCATTGGTTCATCCCCCTGCTCCACCTTAGGGGCAGCAGTAGGAGCTAATCTTATTGCTCCCATGCGCATAATAATGAAATTTGGTCTTGTCTCAAGGCAGCATTCTTTGGTCTAAAGTACAGCTGGAGACATTACTGTTCTGGAAAATTTCTGACCGATTCATTGCAAAAGATAAAGAAATAAAATAAAATATAGTCCCAAACAACGATTGTGAAATATATTGTTTTACCTAGGGTATCAAATATTAAGCGATTGAAGATACGGATGACCTTGTGTTTGAATAAAGACAGGAGTGGAAACTAAATTCTTAGATGCCTATATTTGTATACACACCAAGGAGCACACCCCACATGTAAACTCCAGATAATCAGTGGATACCAGTGAAAGTTCTGCTCCTGAACGCTATCTTCAGCTGTGTATGGGTGGGTTAAAAATAAACCCAAACCATCGAAAGCACCCTTTTCTCACGTCTTTTTCATCCGTTTTCCAAGAAACAATGACAAGATCTCATGGAATATATAATACCCTTGCCTTTTTGCATGCAATGTTGGAAAGCTCTAATAAAAGAAATATGCATACACCGCCTAGCACACACAAAAATACATGTGAATTCAAGGCTACTGAATTAAGGGAGGTTGTTCCAACATTTCCCCCACTGTCCATTATTTGTATTCAAGGTTTTTGAAATGACATTGTAATCTGATGATGCACCAGCCTATTATATTGTCTAGCAGGACAAATATCCTTGCGTTTTCTCTGTAGAACTAACACAATTTTTCCATGTCAGAGGTGCATAATATCCTGGCGGTCATAAGGAATGATGCTATTAATCCTCTTGGGCAATCTCCAGGTCTGATTATTAGGGAAATAAATTTGCATGCTGCATATGAGCTAGGTGAATCACCGAGAGCACAAATTATATTTCCTGACAGCAAGTTAGAGGATGGAGCCGTGTCGCTTTTTTATCTTTCCCCCCCTCTGAAAGCTATAGAATTTCAATTCATTACATGAGATTGGTTAGAATTCAAGTCTCTTTTTAAGTTGATATTAAGTTGAGTCTGTTATCTCTGTGAAGGCTGGTAGGTTCCCCAGAGTATCCACCTAATCACTACTTAAAAAAATCGAAACGTATAGTTAGTGTCATGATTTAGGTACCAGAGCTCCTTTATTTATCAGCACAGAGTGAGATAATTTCAATTTGAGCCTCCATAGCCCTCATGAATTTAACTGACTTGAAAGCTTTTCACCCCTGCTCCCTTCCTCCCTCCCCCTTTTGTTGCATATTGTAATAATAGTTATCCCGGGCACCTTCCTTGCTGCCATGCCCAGCGTCGCACTAGGCGCCTTCCTCCATCGTGGAGGCTCGCTTCCCGCCAGCCAGGCTTGTGCACGCAGCCCCGACTTCTCTCTCCACATCTGACTGCCTCCTCTTTGCCAGCAGTATTGCCAGGCGTGTCTGCATTCAATATCCATGATGAATGTATTTTTATTATTTCCAGGGGTTGGCATCTGAGAAACCTTTTTGCATTATTAAATTTGAGCAGGGAGAATGATAGCAAATAAGAGCATAATAAATTGCTTTATGTCCTAATGTATTAATTAAGCAGACATTTATTATAATGGTTGTTTTATAGACCCATTGTAAAAATGTATGATTGTGTGGTGATACTTCTAGCTGGAGCCGCATATGGTAACTCGGGTGGGTGGGTTGTGACGTTTGTCAGATTGGAAAGGGTTCACCAGGTCTGGTCTGCAAATTCACAGGGAAGCAGGGAAGCTGGCGGAGGGGTGAGTTTGGTGAAATAGTATCGCTAGCTTGCAACCAAGTCAGGAATCCTTTTATTATTATCGTGGTTACGTATAAAAATAAAAAAAAATACACCTAGCACACGCAGTAAATACCTTTTGTTGTATAGTGCTTTGCAGTTTTTAAAGTACATTCACAAATGAACGCGCCACAAAAAGATACACTGGATTATAGAGCCTTCCTTCAATTCAAAAATGTGTATTATTACCATTGCTTGAAACAGAAGTATGTGTACACTTTGGAATAATAAGAATAATGGAAAATCCAGGAGGCAGACAATCTTGGAATATGTAAGATCTAAGCATTTTAGGATATATTTATTTATTCAGAGTGAACCCAAAGCAGCACAGCTCCGAGGGTTCTATCTTGGCCTTCTGATTACCGGAGCCGCGGGTAATTGCCAGAAAAACAATTCTTTCTTTACCTTGCTTCTTCCCACTGGGTTAAGTGATTCATCTACCATTTTTCCAAATAGAAGGTTCTAGCAAGTTCTTCCATCACTTTGCTTTCCCATGCAGTCAACATAGTTTCGGTGCGTTCCTTTTCAGAACAGAAATACCTGTGTGTCACAGGTGTGCTTTGTAAGGCACATGGCCTGTGATTCTGCATCATCAGAAAACATTCTCTACGTTTAAGGAAAGGAAGTTGGAAGGAATTCAGGGAGTGTCCATGGGGAGGGGTGATGCCCGGGGAGTAGGGGGTGGAGGGGGCTCAGGGCCTGATTCCTGTCCCTCACGTGGGGGCTACTTTGGGCTTCAAATAGTAGTCGTTTTCGGCACTGTTTGCTTTAACTCCTGCCTCATACAGGACACTGAGGCCGGTAATTAGAGGCGATGTGTGACAAGCTCAGAAAAGGACATGAGATTAGAGGCTAAAAATGCCTTGGGGCGCCTGGGTGGCACAGCGGTTGGGCGTCTGCCTTCGGCTCAGGGCGTGATCCCAGCGTTATGGGATCGAGCCCCACATCAGGCTCCTCCGCTATAAGCCTGCTTCTTCCTCTCCCACTCCCCCTGCTTGTGTTCCCTCTCTCGTTGGCTGTCTCTATCTCTGTCAAATAAATAAATAAAATCTTTAAAAAAAAAAAAAAGAAGAAGCTAAAAATGCCTAAAACCTGTGACTGCAAGTAAAGCAAACTAAACCCATTCCTTGAGCCCTCCTAGACTCCTGTTCGGGACTTGGGCACTTGGGCTGGCTGCAAAGCAGGTGTCAGAATGACCAGGGAGAGGGGGAGCCGGAGAAGGGCCGAGGCCTGAATATACTGATCACTGAGCACGTGTGAGAGTCCTTGAGCCCGACCACTGGCCAACCGTGGGAAAGAACAGTAAAGGCCATGCAAGATGCATCCATGAGCTGTTAGCCAAATGACACACGATCCGGAGGAACACCGCTTCCCTCTGCATGATGTGAACACAGTCGCTCAATTCAACGAAAATACATCAATGTGACAGGAATCTTTATATTCAGAAAGTGATAAAGTCCGAGTGATCTGAATTTGCTCCTCCCGGACCAGTTGGTCAGGTATTATGTATAGGTTTGAGAAGCAGTTCCTCTTCCTTCATGGAGAGCATCCTGTTAGGGACCTCGTTCATGCTGCTTTACATGGCCCACCCGCTTCCTTACACAGAGGGAAGGAGTGGAACTTCATTCGTTTCAGATGTGAGCACACTGAGGTCCAAGCAGTCCAGTCAGTACCTAAGCTCAGAGCTAGAAGGTAGTAGGGCTTGTGTTCAAATCTGGTTCTGAGGCCTCAAAATCTTGTGTTCTTATTCCTGGGCCAGTGTTTAGGAGGGACGGGGAGAGAGGGAGAGAGAGAAAGGGGTAGAAAGAGATATAGGAAGAAGGAGAGGGAGAGAGAAAGAAAGAAAGAAACAAGGAGAAGAGGAGGGAGGGAAAGGAGAGAGAGAATTTGAGTCTTCTAAATGAAAGGGAGAGGGAGGTAAATTCTAACAAAAATATCCCCCTATTTATTTTTTCACACTCTGCTCCAAACTTGAGACGGGGTGCTCTGTCTTTATGTCTACAGGAATCACATGTAAACCATCTCTACTTGCTCTTGAGAATTAAAGGAAACAGCTTAAGGTAACATGACTTGCGGTCATCGCCTTTCTCAGAAGATTCATCGGCTAGAGAGCCTATGAAGCGAGACGCCTCTGGGTTATGCTGTTTGGACCCAGACAGAGTTAGGTGTAAATTAAATCTTGATCTTTACTAGCTATTATGTCTTAGAGAAAGCCATTTACCCTCTGTGAGTGTTCAATTATTATTATTATTATTGTTATTATTAATATTACAATACATAATGGACTCAACTGTAAAACCTCATGAAGCACAGCAAATTCTTCCAGGTCTCTGGTCAAAATGCAAATTTGTGTAGTCCAGACCATAAACCAGGCAGAATCGAATCCTCCTAGGTCGTTATCGACCCCGCATTAAACCAGCACCCTGATTGGCCGGGCCCCACACACTGAGCATAAAACCCAGCGCTGAGCATGCCAGTGATTAGCCTCTTGCCATGATCGTGTGCAACCTGATAACACGTTCGACTATAATCATAGTCATTTCCATGCTTCCATTCGTCCTGGCCTGTGCGGTGAGCAAGAATTTTTACTTCGATGTTTTCCCACGAGTCCCATAATTACTCCAAGAGTGAAACGGTACTTTCGTTGACATTTCACAGATGTGGAAACCTAGTGGCAGAGATTTGGGAAGACCGGCCCAATGCTACCAGTAACTAACAGAGCAGGACTCGAAACTCAAGGTTTTGGCACCTTGTGGTCCTCTTTTGGGTTCTGAAATTTTCGATCGTGCACATTAAGCTGAGGTGTTTAGAAAAGAGAATGAAATATTTTCTGCCAAGTTCCTCCGCCAGCATAAGGAACGGAACGCCAAGCCGTGTGTAGGGTCTGGACCCACAAAGTAAGTTGATTGATACGTCTTTAACATTCCACAATTAGAACAACACTGATACCACTTCCATTTATATAGGCTCGGATCCCAACCATCACATACTTGTTCTGAAAACAAAAGCCAGCTTTGCAGGATTTTGCCCAGGGCCCTGGCATCCACCGGGGAGATGGCAGTCTTCGGGTAGCTTCTGTGCAGTGACCTATCATGACAAGGAAGGAATTTCACACAGCCCAAGCAACTGACAACACAGCTCACCTTTCAGGGAAAATGTAATATTTTCTGATAAGCAGCTTATGCTCGTTTTCTTAGCAAATAGCCCGGAAGCATGTCTGTCTGTGGCATTTCTAGCTGTGATAAGTTGAAGGGAACCCTTCTGACCATGCCATAGTCAGGCAGGCCCTTTTGGTTCAGGGGACAGCTATTTGGAAAGATGTAAACATGTGGCAATTTGAAAATGATATAAAGTAATTGATCACAGAGACAGCCCAGAGCATGCATTGTTAAGAGAAATACATGTCCCTCTTTATGGAGTTGTAAGCAGAGGAGTGTATATTTATTGTTGGAGGCAGAGGCCAAAGCCTGGGGCAAGATTAGGTCAAAGCCTTGTCACTTTTGCACATGGCCATGCATAAAAGCTCTACACATACTTTAGTAGTAGTATTTTCTAACGTGCGTTAGAACAAGGCACAGGGGCAAGACGTTCCCATGCTGGGCTTTATTTGCTCATCGTGGCAACTTAATGAGGTGGTGCCATTGCCATTCTGTGACTGCAGAACTGAGGGCCGGGAACGGCTAGTAGCTCACCTTACTTTAGGAAGCTAATTAACAGCAAGAGTTACAATCTGAACCAAGTTCTGACTCCAAAGCCCGGGGTCTCCACCACACCATTCTCCCTCCAGAGCTGAAAAAGCGAGGGGCGTTGTTGGGCACAGGGCTTGCGTCCATCTGCTCCTCGGTGTGCGGACCCCAGAGTGACGCTCTCAGACCACGTGAGGGGGAGCACCGGGTGTTTTGTCCCTCTCTAATTATACACCGAAGAAAATTAAACAGGTGCCGTATCTCCTCCCGTGTCTGAGTACGGCAGGCTTGGTCAGGCTCTGGTGAAAGATGAAGACAACTCTTCAGGGAAATTTCCAAGTGACTTACAGCCTTTGCATTGCAAAGTACGCTACCGAGCCTACAGAGTTAGCTTTCATAAATTTGGTTGCAGGCTATTTTGAGGGAAAAATGCATCCCATCTTCCCTTTACCTTGCAGGTATTCGGTAACTATTAGACCACATTTTAAAATGAATTGTGTGCACCGATGTTAGAGAAGGTTAGACTCTCTGAGCTGCCACCAGTGACATATGACTACAGTGACAGACAGTCAGCGGTATTCAAACTGAATTAATCAGAAAACACAGCCTACTTCAATGTGACGTTTAGAGGGAGGAGGAATAGCTACTTATTTACCAAAGGGATGTCACTGAACCATCTTTCTATCTGGAGGTAGCCTATGGCTACAGAATCCTTTCAAACCAGCAGGAGAGCGATAAACTACACTCAGAGCCGGGCCTTTTAGGCCGGTGCCTCTTGTTCTCTCGTCTCATTCCTCAAGCTGGCCCTGGTTATTTTATTTTGGGCAAGGCCACCAGATGAAGTGGGGGCTTTGGATGCCTTGTGTGGGGACCGCAGAGACACAGAGAGCCTTTGGAGATGGAGGCATTGCCTCTGATCATTCTTGAAAGGGAACACACATAACGCAGCAGCACCCTGCGAGGAAGGAAATTTGGTGAGAACGGTGATAGTGGGATCTCAATTTTCCAAACATGCAATGCTAATTATGCAAACAGGTGAGAACTCTGAAATCACTTCATCGTGGGTGTCATGCAACGGAAGTTTTAGGCAGCCTACCTCGACATTATACGGTAATAATGTTATTTCACATTGGCTAGTTGACAAGCATAGGCCAATGCTGTCTGTCAAACAAAACTGTTGTGCCAGATTGTATCTTGGCGATAAGTAGGAGAGCCACTCAGAGTGTGTTTATGTATTAATCAAGGCATCAGCCTCACATCACTCCTTCCGATGCACCGTTTACTAGAAAATATGAAACTCTTACGTGTCTTAGCTCGAGCTGCCACAGCCAAGTACCATAGACTGGGTGGCTTGAACAACAGAAATGTATTTCTCACCGTTCTGGAGCCCAGAAGGGTGAGATCAGGCTGTCGGCATGGTCACCGTCACCTTCTTGCTGTGACTTCACATGGCAGAGAGAGAGGAGAGAGAGGGGGCTAGCTTTCTGGAGTCTCCTCTTATAAAAACCCTCCCCTCATGATCTCGTCTAAATCTAATTATTTCCCAAAGGCTCCATCTCCAAATACCATCACATGAGGGGCTGGAGCTTCAGCATAGACGTTTCGGAGGGACAACTCGACAACTCAGTCCATAGCACCGGAGTATGGCTGACACCACCCCCACCCCCGCCTCACCTCTCCTTTGCTCACAAACTTTTATTTAAGCCGCAAGTATATTGTAATGAGTTCTTAGAGTTGGTTCCACTTTTTTCTAAGAGTATAGGAAATCATCTTGCTGTGACTCCCCAAATTGTGTACGCTCCTCACACTTACACAAGTGAGACAGACGCTGTGCAAATTCGCCATGAAGGCAAGTAAACTACTTTGCACCCAGGACCAGTTAGATGTGGTAAGACTTGTGGAATGATCATGACACTCGTCCCAGTAAAAAGTACTTTGCTTCCAGAACAGATCCAAAATAACATGTACATTTTTACACTGAGCCACCACTCTTCCTTTCTACTTAGTGCTTAACAGACACACTTATTTTCTAACACTCCGTAAGTGTCTCAGTGGGTAGGAGTATTCAGATCTCTGTGCCAGAAAGGTCTAGGATTCCAGTCTGAAACCAAGCCTACAGTGACGACATTTGTTGGACACCTGAAAGCAACACCAATGATTTTCTTTACCCAGTTAGCGTTGGAGTATTTCAGATGAGTCGCTGAAATAAAAAATGCCTTGAGCCCTTAGGTGATACCCGTCTAGGCAGGAATCAGAGGTGAAATTCTTTCCTTCCTTGTCACCGTTCCTTCCTCCCTCCCTCCCTCCCTCCCTTCCTTCCTTCTCTCCTTCCTTTCTAGAAGCTGTGAAAAAACTGAGAGGTTTATACATTGAAGGAGGAGATTATTGAGTAATTACCAGCCAGGACTGGCTTGTGAAGAGCTTGGTGGAACTTAAGGGCTGAGTCTACATAGCACAAAGTGAAGAGGATATTTGGTAATTATTATTTAATTTGAGCAATCTTTGCCAAGAGATCCTTTTACAATTAATTAGTCTTCATTTAAACACAATTTCATAAGTGGACTTCCAAGTATCACCTCAGGAGAAAAATGCAGCACCAGTAATGTTACTATACCAAGATATATCATAATGGAATCTATGACATGGCACAAATAATAACCCACAACCAAAAAAAGCAGTCCTTCATGCTCAGAATATCAGGCCTTTATTTCTCTTCCTCCCTCTCTCTCTTAAAGAAAGATAGAACATTTTTCAAGACCTGTATAGAAAGACTAGGAAAATGTTTCAATTAGCATAGATTAGTTATGCTGTGTGACTTGAACTTAGACCATGCTGGTAAGTAAACTTTTCGAGGATTTATCAGGGAGTTCCTTCCGTAAGTTTGTAGTGCAAAGATGTTTCAGTCCGATCTGGAGATGATGCCAGGATGGGAGCAACTGTTCTCTTCTATGTATTTTAAATCAGCTCCATTGATTTCAACTACCTGTAAGGCACACGTGTGTGAGAGGTCTTCTCTGTTGCAGGCGCTGTGCTCTCTAGCTCCTGAGCGCCTGCTAGACGCCTGGTGCTTTCCGGGCAGGAACCAGAGCTTCGTGGACTTGGCGTCCCTGACGCCTAGCAATGGTAGGCAAGTGGGAATGAGCACAGTGTGTCTGGGGAACGCGGTCCTGGGGACTGGGCAGTAAGTGGGAGGGTAACAGGATAGGGGAGCTGATCACAGAGGGTGTTGAATACCAGCAACAGAGTCTCAAATAATGATACAGAAACCAGAGAATATTCCTGTGGTAAATACTTTAATCCATATAATGTCCATGCCATTATCTAGTACAATTTATACAGTTGGCAATTTTTGGTTTTTTGGCCTGTCAAGAGTGAGATAGTAAGTATTTTCTGTTTTGTGGTCTCTGTTGCAGCCACTGAGTGCTGCAGCCACTGTAGCAAGGAAAGTCGCCACAGATAATATGTAAGCAAAGGGGCCAGGCTGGATGTAGCCCGTGGGCCCTAGTTTGGCGACTTTTGATCCGGTTCAGTGCTTGCTTCCCCCATCCCCTAACAAAAAGACCTTTTGATTGAAGTTTTCTGAATGTCAAAAGCAGTCCTAGTGAATAGTATTATTAGGGTTTTTTATTTTTAATGACACACCCCACATACAGATCAAAACCAAATAAATGGCAGTATAACTCAGAAGTCACCATACCTTCAAAGCCTATGTTTGAAAGGCTCAAGTTGAATTATAGGCACATGGATTGAACGGTGAGTGACTACTGCAATGATCCTGCCAAAAATAATGTTCAAACAGAAAAATTGAATGTCAGTGACCTGGTTAGGCTAATTTCAAGTCAAAATATCAAGAAACCACTCGATTCTCCTGAGAGATCAGCATCCACTTCCAGATGACACTCAGCAGGAAGAGAGACAAGCTGAGTTCTTCGACCTGTGCCAAGTTTCCTCAGACGCGAAAACTTGAGTCACGCGAGGTACCCGGTCAGATTCTCAGGTGAGCCTCCGGCCATCCGCGTCCAGCAGTGAAGGAATCCGGACCCTGGACTGTATCCGGCTTAGGAAGGGACGCAACCACTGGCAAGAGTTTTCAGAGCACAGTTGTCATCCTGGGAGTCAAGTGTAAGCAAACCTCTGGAACTTCCACCTCCTTCCAAATACTACTGTTACAAGACTTTGTCACGTCACAGCAATGGCCCGGCAAGGAACCGGCTGTGGCCCTTCGGGTGAGCGAAGATTGAGTGACATTTCCTTTGCTTCCTCTCCACCAGCTCTCTGAGCATCCCTTCTGCCCAGGCGTGATTTTTCTCTCAGTAGTAGGTTTTGAGTATTTGAATGGGAGATCACACACCTTTAAGGCTGTTATTTTCAAGTTTTAATAATGTTTTGCGACTCACTTCCTGTTTCTCAGCTGCCAACCTTGCCAGAAGCATTCCTTGTCAGGTACTAATTTGGGCGACGTGACGACCACTTGATCTAAATTTTTGGTGGGTAATTACTGAGTCAGAAGTGAGTAATTTTTTGATATCCAGTGGCAGTCAGAAAGGTGGGTATTTTACTACCCGCTCATTAGAGATTCTCCAGTAGTGAAATGTCCTGAATTTTGCTCTGTTTGCAGACAGAAGAAAAATCTGACTGTTCAAATGAAAAGTAACTTCTTGCTTATTTTGGCAGCACTTACGGGGTGTATTGAAGTTTTTTTTATTATGAACCCACTCCAGAGTTTCATTGTACCTGCAATATTAATTTTGTATTGATCAAAGTCTCCTGAAATGACTTTCTCCCTTTTCTAAGTTATAAAGATCTTGCATTTAATTTAAAAAATACTTGAAGATATTTCAGTTATTAAGAATTTAAGAAATAGTAGAAGTCCTCATAGTAGATCTGAGTACTTGAGAGTAAAGAGCACCATCCTTTCTGTGAAGGTGCTAGCCCTTTTCATGGAATGCATTTGAGTGGATACCTTTCATGTTTCTAAAATCATTCGTTTGATTTTTCTCTTAGAGGAAATGAACAATGGAAATGTCTTGGTTGAGAAATGAAATATCACTTAACCTCCAAGCAAGCTCATGTACCCATTTATTGGATGTGGTAAAATGAAAGACGACATTTTTATTGCGGTAAACTTCTACTTTTAGTAACAGACATCAACATATCACATCGTATCATATTCTTTTAACTGCAAGCCGAAAGTTACATTGACATTACATACACTCAGAGATTTTTTTCCTTTAATCATGTCCTATGATTAAATCACAACTTTTTGCTGCAATTAGCCCAAATGCATAATATAGTTACACCTTTATCATGCAGTTTCAATATTGAGAATTCTATGCACAATGATCCAGTTCAAAAGTGAAAAATTATTTAATTGATTTGCATACATTATTTTAGAAATATTGAATTGCATTGAATACTTGCGTGTTAGTTTCCTGTGGCTGCTGTAACAATTTCACACAAAAACCTGTGTGGTTTAAAAAGTGTAAATTTATTCTCTCATAGTTCTGGAGAGCAGAAGTGCAAAATCTACATTATTGGGTCTAAATCAAGATGGCAGCAGGGCTCTGCTCCCTGCAGAGGCTCTAGGGATAAGTGTGTTCCTTGCCTTTTCCAGCTTCCTGAGATTACCAGCCTCCCTTGGCTTGTGGCTGCCTCTCTCCACTTTCTGCCTCCATGGTCACATTGCCTTCTCTTCGTGTGTGCGTGTGTGTGTGTGTGTGTGTGTGTGTTCGCTCGTGATCTCTCTTAGTCCCTCTTACACGCATACATGTGATTGCATTTAACCCAGGGTACTTTCCCCATCTCATTAAGGCCATTATCTTAGTCATCTCTGCTAAGACTCATTCTTCGATATATAAGGTAACTACCAGGATCCAGGGACTAGGATTGGATTCCTAGGGGAAGGGCATTTTTCACTGACCACAAATGCTTATTGAATATTGTCACTGTGCATTACAAAATACCATCTACATCCTGATTGCAGTACTATCTTTTGCAGGGGTTTGGACAAAATAAAACTCACTTCTACTTGAGAATAGCAGAGGTTGTGAAAGAAAAGGAAGTATGAATCGTGCCTTGAAAATAAGTATGGATTGGAAGGCAGGAATAAGGTAGAGAGAAATTCCTAGTAAATGGAAGATTTGGATAGAAGTTGTAGAAAGAGAGAAGCTTGGCGTGTCGATTGTGGCACTGGGTTAGAACTTTGGGTTCTAAAATCAGATCCTTGGGTTTGAATCCTCACTTTGCCTTTTTCCAGATGTGTGTCTTTGTTTGATCTCTCTGCACATCAGTTTTTTCATATTTATAATGGAGATATGAGTACCTAACTCACACGGGTTTTGTTTTAATACTTAGGGCACTTAGAACAGCATTTGCAATATAGTAAAATATAAGTTGCTGTTATTCTTTTAAATGTCGAATATCTCCTTATGTTATTAATTGCCCCCAAATCCCTTCAGAAGTAGGTAGGACTACAAGTCTTACATGAGTTACTGAGAGGAACTAAGGTTTCTCAAATAAATTCTTTTCCTTGTCAATCACAATCCAGGGGCACCTGGGTGGCTCAGTTGGTTAAGCAAATGACTCTTGATTTTGGCTCAGGTTTTGATCTCAGGGTTGTGAGATCGAGCCCTATATTGGGTTCCACGCTCAGCAGGGAGTCTGCTTGTGATTCTCTCCCTCCCTCTCCCTCTGTCCTTCCCTTTGTACACTCACACACTCTCTCTCTCTAAAATAAATAAATAAATAATATATTGATCATAGTCCAGCCCTATTAATCACAGAGCCCTAAAACGAAATTGCAATGATAACATTCCAGCATTTTTTTTTTTTAACCTACAGAACTTTCAAGTAAGGAGGGGGTAGATTTCAGCAATTCTGAGATGCACACTCTCTCACTATTGTGCCTTATAATCACTGCTATGTCACAGTTTAATTGGTAACAATTTTTCTTTCTTAGTGGCATATAAAATGGCAAATTTTATACCCACGGCCCCTTAGATTTGATGAAATATGAGTTCTGTCTCATGATCTAGGTGGGAAAACAGAGACGCTGTATGCTTTGTTCACGTGAGTCAAAGATCCAAGTTTAGTGATACCCTTCAGTTTCTGGCTCAGTTGCATATTTTCTTCTCCAGCCCGAGCCTCTTTAGTGGTCTCTAAAAGCCCCTTCATGCTGGGGAAGAGGCAGCATGTGATAGCAAGAAGAACACGTGCTTCAAAATGACACAGAACTGAGTTGATACCCAGACGGGGTCACCTCTGTGACACTGACCAAGCTGCAGTGATCTGGTCTGTTCAAAGGGATTGGTAATGCATTTCTCAGGAGGTCAGAGTAAGAACCTCCTCGGGTTGCTATGGCACCTGGAGAAGGCTAACCAACTATGCTAGCTGCTCCTTCACGTTGACTTGCTACCTTTCAATGAGCTGGTGCCACGTGACAGTTCCGGCCGTGGGCTGCGGGCGCCGCTGTGCGCCCGAGGCTCGCGAGAGCTGGCGTGCAACACTTCCGGTGCCTCCTCCCTGAGCCGCTGAGGGATCGCCCGTTCTACGAGGTGCGGCTTGTGCTGTACTTCTGAAGAATTCTGGGGGACATATCCCAGCCCAGGCGCGGACATTCACACGAGACGCGGGGCCGGACAGAGAGGTAAGCGCGTGTTCTGTTACGGGCCGAGGCGCGGAGGAGCGTGTTAGTTGCTACAGCGCGCCACGGCTGTGGCCCGGCCACGGCGCTGCGTCACGAACGACCGCGAGCATAGCGGTGTAACACAGCACGCGGCGGTTTTTCAGTTTCTGTTGATCGAAGTCTGGGTTTAAACGGGCTAGATTGTCTGCGTAGGGTCTCACGCATCTGGAGCCCAAGGTTTCAGTGAGAAGGCGGTTCTCTGGGTTAGAGTCTTCTTCGGATCTCACTGGTTATTGAGAGAACTCGTTTCCTCGAGCTCCTGAGACGGAGGTCTCATTTTCTTTGCTGGCTGCTCTTAGCTCCTGGAGGCCATCTGCCTTCCTGGCCGTGTGCTCCCTTCCACCTTCATGCCAGCGACAGCAGGACGTTCTGCACCTGCTTCAAATCTCTGATGTTCACTTCTGTGGTCAGAGACACCTTCCTGCTTTTAAAGGTTTTTAATAGGGTTCCCCCTATTTTAAGGTTAATTGATTTGGGGCCTTAATTACATCTGAAAAATCCCTTCTCAGCAGTACCTAGGTTAGTGTTTGTGTGTGCACCAAGGGGTGGGAGTCCTGGGGATCATCTTATAATTCTGCCTATCACAACAGCGTATCTTAATTTATAGAATACCACCCACTTAACAGGTGCTTAATAAATATTAATCTTCTCCTCACCACACTCTGATTGGACTTTTAGCCACATATCCGTATTTCAGAATATTTTTATTTTTTTAAACAAGGAGATATTACAAAAACTCAGCCTCCTTGTGAAAAGTCTTCGTTCTTTCCCCTCTTGTAAAAGGAAGAGAAGCTGTTATAAGTTTGATGAGAAGAATACCAAACCATTTGCTGTTATTTATATAAATACGTAAATACCTGTATCAAACAGAGAATGTGGCTTGGTGTGTGCACGCGTATGAGGTTTTGAGTGTGTGTGTGCACGCACGCGTACATTTGTATAAGCGGCGTCATATGCCATGCCTGCTTTTTCACAGAAGAGCAAATCTTCTAGATGTTGCCATAAATCATATGGAACACATCATAGTCCACAGTTGTTATACAGTATTACATCAAAGGCTATTGGTGGGCACTTAGTCTGATTCAAACTTCAGCTTTCACAAATAATTGCATAATGAATACTCATGCATATGCCTCTTTGTAATCGTGTCTGAACGTTTCTCTAAGTTAGATGGTGAAAAATGGATTTGCTGTGCTATAGCATATGTATGTTTTAAATTGTGATCAGTGCTGCAGAATTGATCTCCTAAGTTTCTGTAACAGTTTTACTCCCACGAGCAGTGTAAAGGAGCACCTGTTTCCACATATCCTCATCAACGTTTGATATTGGTCAAAATTGTTAACATTTTTGCAGTGTTATGTGTGACTATGGTATCTTACTATGGTTTGGGGATCATTCATTGATAATGTTGGGTTTTTTAAATATTTGAATTCTGAGTAACTTACAAGGTATTGAACTGCCCACTCTCAACAATGTGACAACATGTAGTCTTTTATCTTCCATGGTTTGATTTCCTGAATATTCACCTCCTTGTTCTCTCTTTGAGGTCTAAGAAGGACCCGTTTCTGTTGATACTCTTTTTCATGCCCTTGAGTCTCCTTTGAAGTCATCAGCATTTTGGAAGTCTTAGCTTGGAGATAGGAAGAAAGAGGGCAGTGGGAGATAATAAATTAGAGATATTAATAATAAAAACCATCATACTGCCCCCACCCCAGATGGATCTGATAATCTTAATGATCACCTGTGCTCATGTGCATGTGTTGTGCTCATATGCTTTCGTAAAGATGCCTATAGCAGCAAACCCAGAGCCACCACTTAAGACTAAAAGAGTAAGTAGGACCTTTTTTTGTAATACGCATCAAAGGCAGCATTGGCTGGTCCAGTGCCAGCCTATCATTTGCTATCTTCTACTAGTAAAACTCTTTCAGTTCATATGGAATTAATGGGGAAAATATTGATTTTGGTTGTTAATTTGCTTTCAAAAATTGAGCTCCTGCAATCTTGGAAGAGTAAGTCTAAGACATATCTGTTTATCCATTTATTCCTATTAAAATGGCACTTCTAGAAAATATTATCTGGTATTAATCAGGTGAATGGTGTTATAAATGCCAGGGTTTATGTTTATTATACTTATTAAACTGGTCCTGATATCTCATAAAAATAAAATAAATGGCAGGGTTAGAAATGGAATACTTTGTATAATTCTTCAAATCTTTAATATTCTGTTTATTAAGTTTTTATTGAAATACAATACATGGAGGACAGAGTGAATGAGTGGAGTCTCGGAGCTGTATAGCAGCTGAGCTCCAGCAGTCCTAGGAGAAAACATAGCCTTGCTTTTTTTTTTTTTTCCCACAAATCTCTTTGACTTCTAAAGTCTGTACATTCCTGGAAATTTGCTTTTCAGAACTAGCAGGAGGAAGTCACCTTTTCCTTTAGGAAGTGCTTTTGTTGAAGGCAAAGGGCAGACTTAGAGACTTTCCAATCATCCAGAGCTGATTGCATTTGCCATTGCCACTTTTACATAGAAACAACCTTAGCAGCGGGAGCAGAAGGAGCAAGGAAGGGAACCATGACAGAGGCTTACAGGAGCTCACAGGCAGAGGAAACGACTCGAGGAATTTTTAGGGACAAAAATAACAGTGACGCTTATACCCTCCTTCCTTCACCTAATACGAATAGTGCTGAGCATGGGATCTGCTCTTGCTGCGCCCATTTGGGGACAGAGAGCAGCGACATTGAAATGAGCACCTGGAGGAGGAAATTCATTGCTGTCCAGTTCAGTGGAAGACTGGCACTTTCATGGGATAGAATGCAGGAGCAGCCCTGGTGCTAAAACTTACGAGCAGCTTTCACTGTCAGGGAGTCCAGCCCTCTTGTGAATCATTTCACTCCCTGTGCCTGCATTCACAACTGGATGGTGATAATAGTGATTTTTAAAATATCCCTTGTATATTAGAGAAAATAAGCTAATTATGATAAAGTAATTTGAGAGCTCCTAAAGTAAAGCAAGATAGTATGAGGGTAATACTAAAGTATTCCATCTGCACCTCAAATCTGAATGGTCACACTTCTTATTTCTCTCTAATCTGCATGTCAGCTCTGACCTAGAAAGAGGAATAATGTGTAGAGTGGGCACAGCAGGTTATTGCTTTCCTAGGACAAATGGAGAAATTCTGGAAATACCGCCAGTGTCCATGACTGGGTATAGAGACTGCAGAATCATTTTTGTAGAAGAAGTAATTGAAACCATAAGGAGGAAAAGAAAAAAAAAAGCATCCTCTGAGAGAAAGAATACAGAGCCGGGGCAGTTAAAGACGGACCTAGAGTCTATCAGCATTCAGCAAACTTTTTCTGCAAAGGGCCAGACCGTAAATATTTTAGGTTCTGCAGACCACACAGTGTCTGCAGCAAATATCCGATCCTGCTGTTGGAGTTGTCTCAGGAAAGCAGCCACACACAATACATACACAAATGAGTGTGGCTGTGTTCCAGTAAAACTTCATTTGCCAAATCAAGTGGTGAGCAGAATTTGGCCGTGGGCCCAGTGTGATGGCTTTTGCTCTAGGTTGCAAGCCTCCTGAGGACAAGGACTCTTCCTTCTTCATTATGTATCCCCATAACCTGTGTGACAGAGAGTCGAGGCATAACTAAGAGTCACGGAATGAATAATAAATTATTGCTTTTCTCAGTTTATTCATTCAAATTAAATTTTTTGTTCAGATTCTGTTTCAACACACTTTTTGTGGGGGCCTAAAATGTAACAGGCACTGGGCTATTTTATCTGACAGCTTTAACTGTTTTCCTTTTTGGCCTTATCCTTCTTTAACATCAACTTATTTTTTGTTTTTGTTTTTGTTTTTGTTTTTTTCCTAGTTGCTTCTGTTTGGTAGCTTATTTTGACTTTCAGAAATCCCTCAGAAGGGATTGAAAGTAGAATAAGCATATGTGAGAAAATAAACAATGAGTGTTTTATATGAATTTGCATTTTTGATGTATTTATTTTACTGAAGTTTATCCTTTAAATGAGACATCATTCCCTAACATACATTGTCTGTAACACCAGTCCTGCAAGTTGCTTCTTGAGAAAAGGTTTCTTAATCAAAAAAGCCCGAGAAAATGTATATTCGTTCTACTGGAGAGTCAATCGACAAAGACACTAGGTCCTATGGTAAAGAATCAAAGAATCCTGAAATTTGTTGTTTGACCCCCTCATGCAACAGCATGTATGCAAACACCAGCAAATGTCATTTGGTGCAGGGTCTCAGCAGGTGCACGGGCCCTTGTTCTCTCAGAGTCCTGTGGAGATGTGAGAGAGGTATGCTGGGGCTGGGCACAGCAGGATCTACTGAGGGACTGTATTCCTGTAAAGGAATCTGCCACCATTTGCTGTCCCTTTGTATGATGCAAGCATGAGGACAGGCTTCAATGGGGAGAACTGGGCTCAGACATCTTGCAGTCTCAACTTGGACATGAGCCACTTGGGGGATTGCTGGAAATTCCTGTTGCCTGGCATCTGGGGTCTTAAGGGATCTTTGGGAAATTGAAACTCATTGCCACCCTGATGCTGAGAAAAGAAGGCGCTTTTGAATCTATGGGGAGTTGTAGCTGCCCCTGCTGAGAGAGTTGGAGCCACTGCCCCTGCTGGCTCATTTCTGGGCATTACAGATAAGGATCCCATAAATGCAGTTTTCCAATTGTCTTTTGTTATGGAAACCCACCCTTCTCCCCTTTTATTTATTTATTTATTTATTTATTTATTTATTATTTATTTTTTAAAGATTTTATTTACTTATTTGACGGAGAGTGAGACAGCCACTGAGAGAGGGAACGCAGGCAGGGGGAGTGGGAGAGGAAGAAGCAGACTCCCAGTGGAAGAGCCCGATGCGGGGCTCGATCCCAGGACTCTGGGATCACACCCTGAGCCGAAGGCAGTCGTTTAGCGACTGAGCCCCCCAGGCACCCCCCACCCTTCTCCCTTTTTATATGTGTATGTGTGTGTGTGTTGCTTTGCAAACCACCAGTTACTAGTATATGGAGTCAGTGTTTTGTGGAGCATGCTTTGAAAACACTTTATTAACTACTATGATAGAATGTTTTTCTAAATGGCCGCGAATGTTCACTTTTCCCTGTATCTGCACAGGGAAATATAAGTCTGTGGCTTCTTCGTTAAAACGGAGAGTCTCTTTCCTCTACCCTTGGATCTGGTCCAATGCCGCGGGCTGCTTCTGCCATGGGAATTTGGTGTAGGTGCCAGTGCAGCAGCTCTGAGGTTTTCACTCACTCTCTTGGACCACCGTCAATACTATGTGAATCAATGTGGGCTAGCTCCTTGGGTGTGGAGATAATGCCCGAGTCACCCCTGTTGTCCTAATCAAGAATTAGTCAACCACACTGAACTCTACCTCTGAAACTAATAATACACTATACGTTTATTAATTGAATTTAAATTAAAAAAAATTAGTCAACCATCAGACAAAATAGTAAGGCTGTCCTAGACCACATAGCCCCCAAAAGACCCCAAAACATGTGAGAGATCCCTGCCATGATCATGAGCACTGATGACCCAACCCACTGCTGATAACAGTAAGCCCAGCAGAGACCAGAACTACCCAACTGATCTTTAGACTCATGAGCAATAAATGAGTGTTTAATGTTTGAAGCACCGATTTTCAGGGTTCTGGTAGCTGTGGGCTACTGCTCTGAGGCCATAATTGCCCCCGACACAGCTACAGATTTTTGGCCTTTTTATATTCCATCTTATCTATGAAATTGAGGCTAGGCAGTGGCGTTATTAAAAGAGAAAACTGGATCCTACATATAAAAATGATAATCAGTGAAGAGTATCATATCAAGAATATATGTGTTCACAAAGGATTATTGTAGATGTATTGTTTTCACTCAACACGGGCAACCTTATACAGTCATAGACCGATAATGTGAAATTAGTGTGTGTGTTGGCAGGGGGATGGATCTCAGTCATCTAAAAGAGTGTTTTCAGAGATATTTTTGGCTCCTCTCCCATTGACCCTTGCCTTCTGACTGAATCCACACATGCAATCAGGTGACATTTCTGGAGATTTCTTTCAGTTCTGAATTTTTTTGGTGACTTGTTTTTGTCTGGAAATAATAATGAGCGATAATAAAAATGAGAGCCTTTTTCTTATTAAGTTTTAAGCTTGAAAGGTAGAAGAAGAATCTTCTCAAACGGCTAGAAAGATAAAAACAGTAAAGTGACACAGCAGTACCCTCCTTCCTTCTCCCCCAGTTTCTGTCCAGGGGGAAAATATCGAAGCACAGAGGCGTCTCTCCTCTCACAAAAGCATTCATGGGTAAACAAATCGGTGCCATCTTGCCTGTGAGTGTAGCATGGGGAGAAAGGATCTATCTTCTAGGGCAACAAAACAACTGCTGAGCTGCTCACAGAAATCGGGGGCTCGCTGGACCCGTGGAATTCCCACGCCGCACACTCAAGGCACTTAACTAGTGCTGTTTGCTGGGATGCAGCCAACTAATTGAATTTAAATTAATGATGTACATTTCTTTTAGTTTAAGTTGTTAAACTGTATTTCCATGTTTGATAGTCATTTGCTAAATCTTGGGAAAACATTGCATGTATAATAATATGCTTGAATCCCCTGTAGCATTAAAAAAAAAACTAACAAGTTATATATGATTTACTCATTTGAAACACATCTGTATTTTAAAGAAACATTAGTATAATCAGGAGAGGGTTTGGGTTATTGATTTGAATTCCAATTCAGGTATTATTTAGGGAGACTGTGTCAGAAACAAAAGATGTGCTGCTGTGTTTCTCGAAATGGAAAGACTTTGGCTCACTTTTTTAAAAAAAAGAAAAATGAGATGTAGAGAAATAAATAATTTTTCTTGACATAATAATTCTTTTTAGAATTTAATCAGGCATAATTCTTTTTACTCTTCTCTAGCTCTCTGAACCCTAAACAACAGAGGTAAAAAATAATTTACTCATCGGCAACTAATTTGAAAACCTAAATATGTAATCTTTTCCCAGCATAAATGACTTGATTCTTTGCACTTTGCTAATTTGGGAAAAAATGCATAAGGTTGCAAAAAATTAATGAAGAGCATTTAAAGCAGATTTCTTGAATTTTTTCTCATTATCTTTATCTATAGTGAATTTATCACAAAACAAACATAGACAAGATGCTTGCGTTTGGTTTATGTTGTATATGGGTGTGCTCTTTCCTTGTATATGATATTGTGGTGGAGATACGCAGAGCTAAGGGTGAGAAGACTTGGATTCTAGTTCTGACTCTAGAAGTTAGGATCCAGGAGAGTTCAAGTGGCTGGCTTAACATCTCTATCAGTCAGTTAACTTGTGTATTAAATAGTTACACTAATATTAGGTTAAATTATATAAAATTGCCAGTGTTTGGCCACTTTTGACCAGCAAAAATGACAATCTTATATGGTTCAACCTAATACCACTGTGTCTTATGGGGTTACTGCAGGAAATAAATTTTTTAAACATTTTGCAATTCTAAAAGATGTATGTAAATGCAAAAATATTAGGTTATTATCCTAATGCATGTGTTTGTGTGTGTGTGTTTGTGTGTGTGTGTGTGTGTTCACCGGAAACCCATTTGGTGCAACTGTGGTAATAATTGATAGAGATGACCACACATTTGATTTGCCTGGGATGCAAAGAGGATTGAGGCAACCGGATGGCATGAGCCAACTTTTCTTGATGGATCATTTCTTCTTCATTGAGATGTCTAAAATTCTACAGTCTTTCTTGACTTGTCAGGCAGACAAATTAATAAACTGGCTTCTCTGTAGTCATTATTTGAATGCAAAGCATTCGGAATCTGGTCCAAATGTGCCTTTCCTTCAAAGACATTTAAGCGCTAGATTCTGGTTCAGAAGCAAGCCATCTTGGGTAGTCTCAGGCTGATTACCAGACAGTGTACTTACGTCTTCAGCTTCCCTTTGGGTTGTGCATAAACACCTAACCTCCCCAGCTCTGTACTGCCGTGTGTCTGCCTGCCTCCCATCCCCTGGGCCCTCCAACCACATGAATTCATCCACATGAATTCAACAGCTTCTCTTTCTCGCTAACTCAGGAGTGCTCATCCCTGCTCAGCCACAGGCGTTCTTTGAATTGAGCTCCTATGGAAGTCGCCAGCCCATCTGCAGGGACAGGCTGAAGAAGGGACGCCATGAGATGCAATGGTGGGATCTAGGGGTTTCAGGAGGAGGAAACAAGTTATTTTTCTCATGGCTTTCTAATTTATGACTTTGGATGGTTGTGGGGCCCAACTTTATTTCCTCCCCTAAGATTTTGTGAACTATTGTGCATTCTTACAATTTTTACTTATCCTGGTCTGAGTGTGTCTCTGCCACCTACAAACACAGGGCTCAGGCTCAGGGTAAGTGCCTATCCCAGAGACACTGCTCTTGTGTCCACAGACCTTTGGCTTGCTTATGAATCCCTCGACACAATCCTTCTCCTCCCTTTAGACTTGTATTTTGCTATTTTATGTAATAACAACATACAGAGTTTTTTTTTTTAATGCAACTTACTTATCAGATTTCTGTTCAAGTGATGTTTGGTCTTTAATCAGAATTAAATTAACCCTAACTTTTAAAAGGAAAAAAAAGAAAAAAGTGATTGTTAAGGCTATTCAAAGGCCTTTGCTATTAGACCAGAAAGTTCACCTCCAGAGAGGATTTCTAAGAACCTTTGAGTCATTGTAGCACTGTTGGAATAGTCGAATAGCCTCCCGCACTGCCTCTTTTTGAGGTAGCAACTTTCGATGGGCACAAAAAAGTCACATTTCAGAGCTGCACCTTGAAACCAGACTTTAAGGTCATGCTATGATATAATTCTAAGTGATATTAATGCTTTTTCCACTGTGAATCCCAAATCAGTGCTTTTTAACAATTGATATTGACAATGACAGCTACCAGGAGCTTAAAATAAATAAACATAAACAAAAGGCAGGAAACCCAAATCAAACATCCCCCCCCCCCCCCAGTCTAACTACTTCCCAAAGGTGTAAGCAGAGTAACGAGCAGCAGTGGACATTCTCGAATCTGTTTGGATAGAGCCTCTTACAGACCTATTTTATATAATCCTGGCATGGATGTCCTTTTGTATTTTGCAAGCAAGAGAAGTCCTTATGCTGTAGTCTCATTGAAGGACAGAAGTGACACCGCACTCCAGGAGATATTTCTTGTTTAAACAAGTTACAAGAAGATTATTTGAAGGGTAACAGCCAGGTTATGTACCCCATAAAAGTACGAATGATTTACAAATATTTAACAAGGAAAAAACTAATTATGCTGCTCCTGTCACAGAGAGGCCAGCCTCAGAAATGGTATAATCAATATGGGAATGTTCGCTGTAATACAGTCTGTCAGCTTTTTAACCAACCAACCAACGGGGGGAAAAAAGAATCAGAAAGTCTGTAAACAAAGTTGAGCCTCTTCTCCAGCCTTGTGAATTTTATGTGTGTGATTGCATGTACTTTCCACTTGTAAGTATCTGGACATTCAGAAGTTATTTCCAAGGCCATCTGGGAAGGCCCATTTGGCTTGAGTGTCAGTGGAATATTCTAAGAGAACTGGTGGCTTCACAATGGGTCGCTGTACACAAAATATGACATTTGTTCTCTGGCCCTGGTTCGTGTTTTTGAGAACATTTGTTCTTTTCCACCAAGTCAACAGGAATTTGACTCCACTATAGACTCAGGAAATTGTTTTCCTAAGATGTGCGTATGTTTGAAGAGGTGCACATTGTTGCATATTTTTGCATGGTATTACAGAGCTATCTAATGTAATGACACAGATGTATTCGTGGGTACCTAAGAGCCCAGGAAAATTGCCTGTTAGAGAACCATCACCCTGGAATACAAAAAGTACACAAGTGGCTCTCAAAAGAGTGTGAATAAGGGGGCGTCACGTAGTGCTCCTGAGCACAGCTGGAGTCAGACTCTACGAGTTTAGTTTCCGGCTCTGGCCACTTAGTATTGTTGATCATGTGTAAGACAAATGTGGTATGAAAGTTTCATCTGAGAAGAAAGTAGACAGTGGGAGTTATTTTATAGGGTCACGGTGAAGATTAAATAATACAAGGCAAGGTCCAAAGACATGTTCTAGAACATAGTAAATACTCAATAAATATTAACGATTAGCATAAAATGAAAGCCTTTTCCATTTGTAATTTATGTTGTCTTAGCCTTGCTAACCTCCAGATACAAACGGGGTCACAGTCCTAGGAAAGGCCCAAATTTTCTTGTCGTTTGCCAGCAATTGCCCAGGATCTGGAAACGAAGCACTCTGTGAGATGCTCCCATATGTCCCTGTCCCTCCAGCCCCCACCAATGTTTGCTGGTTTTCCCGGACTGCTTCACATGCATTCATAGATGACCTCTTACTTTTCTTAGTGATATTGGTTCACCACAGAGCCCCTGATGGTGATGCGTTGCTGGGGGACCTGCAGCCAAGATCTATGGGAAAGTTGAGGCCGATGCCAAGGGCTGTGTCTTCCTTCTTCTGCTTCCACAATTAGCAATTGTGAGGAGTCAGGCCGGTGTCCTGCCTCTTACTGTCCTCACTACTTGGGAGCCCCATGGTGGAAATATCTCTCTCCTTCACTCCGGGGCACATTTTATTACCAGGGCATTAAAGCATTTCCTTCACTTATGGTTCCTTTAAAACAAAACAAAACAAAACTTCAACCTTTGACTCCAGCACCTCCACAAGCTGCAGGCATGCATTGGTAGGACCCAAGGAGGGACCAATATGGAACATAAATACTCTGCTTTCCTCTCCATCTCAGGCTTTCTGTCAGGCATCTGTACAAAAGAGCACTTTCCCCATCAATTTTCTTGGGAAATTGGTTCCTTGAGACCTGGCCAATATACCAGTTCTTCATACGTGCCCAGGCACATCTGAATACCAGCTTAGGCTCAGTGGAGTCTCCTCTCTACGTGATGTAATTGGCACGGAATTTTTCTGTATTCCAACAGAATTACCCCATGTGGTTTTGGGGAGCATGATTTAACCCATGGCAAATATCGGAGTCCTAGAATGTTGATGGCTGTGACAGGGCTCCCTGTGTTACATGTTCAGAGATGGGAACCCTCCTTGCTTCTACACATAAAGTTCTCAGAGTTGGGCTGCCTCTGATTTGTAGCTTTGTTTCAGTAGTTTGGGTTGGTTACCACATTTTACATTGTAATAACTTTACTTTATTGCTACTGTCACAACAAAGCAAAGCAGCTATTATAACAAACTAAAGCTACATTTCTAAACCATCACATCTAACCAAACTACAGTGCTGTAACACCTAATTTACAGTTTATTCCAATTGCATGGACACGAGGAGCATAAAATAAAAATAAAAAAATATATATCAGATTTCATTGGCTCGTCTGGGCCAAGTGCTTTGAAGTTTGGGAGGACGGTTATAAAACAGCTGAGGTTCCGTGTTGCTCACAAGACTTCTTTTTAGCACCAGGAAGCTATTTGGGGCTGACTTAAAAATGTCCACGTGGTAGATTGGCGTCACACCTGGGTTCTCTCACCTCTGTCCAACCAAGCTAGAGCCGCCCCCCCCCCCCAAGGCTTGTGCAGAGCTGCCTTTCCTGAACTACATACGGGCACTGCTGTGTAAGGGGTTCTTAAAGGTCCCCAGAAGGTGAAATATTCCCAGAGATGAGCTACCAGGCCAGCAGTTAAGGGTTTGGAGGGATGATAAGAGAAATTCCAAGTGCAGAGGCAGAAACGCAGTGTGGCTTTTCTCGGTGCCCTTACACAGTATACTGGTGTGTTTCCATTGAGGGGTGTGGCTCTGGTTAAAGTTAGGGATGAACTAAATAAAATAAACTAGAGAAATGAAAGCCTGATTCCTTTTTCTTCTTATAGGCTCCTGCACAAGATCATGCAGGTTCAGAATGGCCTTACCACTCCTCTCTCACCCAAGACGAATCCAATCTTTCCTTTAAGAGCCAACCACTTCCAAAAGATAGTGTGTAAGACGTTCCTAACAAGGACCTAAGCTGGCTGTTAACCAACACCCAACACACACGCATCAGCTTGAGAGGATGGGCTCTTCCCTGAGCTTGCATAACTCTCAATAATTCCTTAAATGATGGCCCATATGGTGGCATTGCACTCAACAATCCGGGTGGAAGACACATTTGGAAAATGGAATGGCTGAAGCATAATATGGTAGCATGGGACTAGGAGAAATGTAGAGTGACTTCCAGGTTTCTGGTGGTCGTGGGTCAATGTGATAATGCCATTTATTAAGAAAGGTAGAGATTCGTGGTGTATGAGAGTTGATTGCCTACTTTTTTATATAGCCATTTAACTATACGAATCATTTATCACTTAAGCTGTATCTCCTTACACTGTAAGTCATATTTTTCAGCCTAGCATGGTAATTTCCACCGGTTAGTGACCTGGAAACACCAGTTAATGACTATGGGTGCTCCTCTCAAACCTGGGCAAGACAGGCCTTGGATATCAGGCTTTAGAATGCTTGTCTCTGGTCCTCTCCAGCCATACTCCTCCCCACATGGTGAAGAGTTTGCAGGGTTATGGGAGTGAGCCCAAGCAGAGTCTTTTCCCTTGCTTCTAGACCATGTTCCACATATCCTGAACCTGCTTCAGGACCAGTGCAGGCTTCCCCCAGCTCCAGCTCTTACGGACAGTCTACCTGACTGCTAAGTACACATTTGGGCCTCCGAAGTGGTCATGGTAAGCCAAGGGATGGCTGTTTGCGGGGATAAGAGGTGAAAACGTCTAGCTGTGCAGATGGGGGTATGAATTAAAACCTGTGTAGAAAGTGAAACCTGTGTAGTGTCATGAGTCAGGATTTGGGAACTAAAGACCAGCCTTCTCCATACCTTCAAGTTCCAGTAGAGCAGCATTCCAAGAACTCCAAAAATTTTAATTTGGAACCTGAATTTCTAGGTTATTATAACTCTGTATTCACTGAGGTAGGGGGATAGAACATATTTTTTAGAATAGATTGTAGAATTTAATATTTAGATCTATGATACATGTAATCTTGACCTCAGTTCTGAAATGTCAGAGCTAGACCTGACTGGGGCACCAGGAAGCACTTTATAATCAGGGTACCCTAGGCTCATCTTGTAGAATGTGATAAGCACAGCTCCCAGTGTTGAACCTCGTGGGGCTCTATCACTGAAAACTGGCATTTCAGTAGGTCTGAGACACTGCAAGAGAAATGTCATGGGCTCAGGAAGTTGGACAGCTGAAGGGACCTGGTTCTTTTCTCCTAAATTATTTTTATCTCTCAGTATTTCAGACTTAGTCTCACTGTCTTCAAGCTTAATCTATTCTCTCCGATCATATCATGCTAATTTTCCTTCTTTCCTTTGAAATCATAACATTACAGTATTTGATTTTGTTTGTCTCTCCCCACCCTACCTCCTGGGTGTTGGACTGAGTTTCTTCGTGTTTTCATCAACTATGCTACTCCTTCACATGCTGTCCGTCACTGTAAGGGTTAGAATACTTTATTTTCCTTCCATTTTTAGGAATGTCTGTGTTTCTCAAATCCGAAGTGTTTCTTTGACTTGTTTTCTGATTCTCTCACCTTCTTTTCCTACCCCTCTTTTTGTCTTCCTTCTCTATCTCCTCATTGACGTTGAGCGAAGAGCAGTGCATATGAATATATCAGGACCATTTGATTGTCTCAAAATATACTGGGCAAAAATGCCCAGACCAGAGTATAGAGAGGTAGCTCCAGGCTATAAAGGGAGCCTGTGAAAAACCTATGTACACGGGGGAGACAAGCATGATTGTCCATCATCCCCTGGTTTAGGAAGTTGTCAGGCAAAGCCTAGAAGGAAAGAGAAGGTGTTTGCTGGGAAAGAGGAGGCTGAAAAGATGACTCAGGACTGATAGCTGAGTTCCTGGGGAGAGTTACTGGGTTGCAGCATTATTTACCTTCACTGCTCATCTCTTCACTTGCTACAGTGACATGGAAGTGAACGGCCATTGCAAGGACAGCTCCTTCACCTGATTCTTATTGAGAGGCATCTGTCTGCCCACCTGATGCTTCTTCAAAGAAGTGGAAGGCAGTTCGGGCTCTCACGATGCTTACGTGTTCCTGGGGCACCAACATGCACACACATGCAGATGACACAGGCTCAAGCTGTTTTCTCAGAACAGGCAAAGGATAATTCCCCCCTTACCTGTCATATGGTGTTCATTGCCATTTGTCCCACAGGGAAATGGAAGGATGTCTCTTTTCTGCACAGCCAGAACAACGCACACAAATCAAATGTAAGGGTGATTTTCATTCTCTGCATGGCATCCTAGACCATCCAAAGGGCTTCCATTTCCCTATATTCTGAGCCCCCCTGCTGGGCACAGGTCTTTGACACATACTGATTTAGCATCTTCAGCTCTCCGTGTAGCCCAGACTTTTTATGGTGGCACTGCCTGTATAAAACAAGGGAGCTGTAACTCCTTTGTGCTTTCTTCTGTTTTATGCGAAACATTCAGTTACTACATTCTGCTGCTTGTCCCATGCACTTGGGTAATACTGATATATATATATACACATACATATATGTGTATGTGTGTGTGTGTGTGTGTGTGTGTGTGTGGTTTTTTGTTTTTTGGTTTTTTTTGAGCTAGTCATGAGCCACAGACAGTAAGGTGAGTCGGCCATATTGTATACATGTTCTTGGACTTTAGGAAAACAGATTAAGCTTGTACCAAAGTCAAGAGCTCCCAAGTTAGGAGATTTCGCAGAATTTGTTTTCATTCTGGTTTCAAAACATTTTTTTGATGGAATAAAAGATGCCATTGACACTACTCTGTATTTAGATCATGTGATTTGATCCCCATATTACAATGAAGGGTAGTTCAACATTTTGTCTTCAGAAGGTTGCATGCTGTAATAGGGCAAGCCTAGATTTTCTGCAAAGTGTGTAAGCTCAAAACCAGTACTATAGTTTTTAGTTGTATGACCTTCAACAAGTTTCTTTTTTAAACATTTTTCCAGTTTTATTGAAATGTAATGGACACGTAACATTGTATAAGTTTACAGTGTACAAAGTGTTGATTTGATACATTTATATGTTGCAAAATGATGACCACCATAGCATTAGCTACCACCCACATCTTGTCATGTACTTACCATTCCTTTTTTGTAGTGCGAATGTTTAACATTTACTCTCCTAGCAACATTCAGTTATATGATGCAGTATTATTAGCTACCCTCACCATGTCGTACATGGGACCCTCAAACTTACTAACCTTATAACTGGAAGTTTGTATCCTTTGTCTAATATCTCCACATTTCCTCCACCCCCCAGCCCTTGGTAATTACCATTCTACTCTCTGTTTGTCTAAGTTTAACTTTTGTAAATACCACATATAAGTGATATCATACAGTATTTGTCTTTCTCCATCTGACTTATTTTACTTAGCATGACGCCCTCAAATTTCATCCAAGTTGTCTCAAATGGCAGGATTCCCTTCTTGCTCATGACTGAATAAGATTCTATTGGATCTCTATACCACATCTTCTCTATCTGTTCATCCACAGATGGATATAGGGTGTTTCCATATCTTGACTCTTATCAGTAACGCTGCAATGAACCTGGGAGTGCAGATATCTCTACAAGATCCTGATTTCTATTTGCTTGGATATATACCCAGAAATGGCATTGCTGGATCATATGGTATTGATCAGATTTCTTAATTTCACTGGCCTTTACTTTCCTCATCTGTAAAGCAGGTTAATAGAGATATTTATCTCCTTAGATTTTGAGGATCATATGAAATGATTTTCCTAGTAGGACTTGGCACACAGAGTCTCAGGGCATGGGAGTTTTCCCTCCTTTCCCATCCCTTGTCATGAGGCCTTCAAGTAAAACAGCGCTATTAAGTGAACAGGCATTGGAGTTAGTTGCTATCACTTTACTGCCCTGGGACCTGGACAGCTTACTTAATCTTATCTTTCAAATTTGAATTAATGAATGGACCTTCTTCACAGACTTATAATATGAATGAGCTGAGTAATTACATAAAATGTTTATCCTTGAAACTTTTTTTTAAAGATTTTATTTATTTATTTGAGAGAGAGAGAGAAGGATCGGGGAGGGGAAGGGAGGTGCAGAGGGAGAGGGAGAAGCAGACTCCCCACTGAGCAGGAAGCCTGATGTGGGGCTTGATCCAAGGACCTTGAGATCTTGACCTGAGCCAAAGGTAGACGCTTAACCAACTGAGCCATCCAGGAGCCCCTCCCTGAGACTTTTCAAACACTGCCAGGAAATACTTGATTTATGTATTTATTTTTTAAAAATCACATCATGATGTTTTTGCCATCTGTGGCCTTCTCTAGCCTGATGTAAGCAGAGCATGGAAGGAGTCCATGGACAGGCTCCATTCTAACCAGTTCCTGGGAACCAGTCTGAACCAAAACAGAAAGGGTGTTGTCAAGCCTCATACCACCAGCGAAGTGATCTGGAATTACTCTGTAGTGGTATTCTTGCAGATAACCTTTGCATTTTAATTCTTCCCTTAAAAATATGTTTCCCTTGTTGCCTTTTCCACTCCAGAGTGTGCCCTGTGGTGTAGTGCCCGAAGGCAGGAAATAGAGGCTTCTTGACCTCTTTAGCAAAACAGAAGATTGAGAGCATTTAGAGAATGCAGTGACAATGGGTTTGGTTACAGAAATCAGGAATCTGTAGGAAAGGGCAAGGGCAGGGCTGGGGTCAGGTAGCTCAGCTCTTCTCCCACTGGAGAATGGAGGAAAGAAGACATCCACACCCTTCTATCCTAACACCACCTTACCAACTTTTAACCCTGCTATATGAAAGTAAGTTTGGCTTCCCAACCTGGTTAGGCAGAGAGAAGTCTTTCAATTTATCTTTCACAGGTCACTCTCCTATCTGTTTGGCTCTGGAGAGACTCAGAAGTCCTTGTGTCTTTTCTAGAAGGAATTTATAGGGTAGTTGAGTTGTGATGTAGTAGGATTGTGATAGCACATCCCATGTCTACCTAAGTCAAGGTAGCTTTCCAAAGAGGCTGGGGATTGGACATCAGCCAGGGTTGGGTGGAAGGTGTGGCAGGTCCAAGGTAAAGGTAGGTGCCAGAAAAAGCTACAAGGTCTTGATACAACCAAGAGAGGAGAGGTTATGAGTTATACCAGCCACAGATGTCATCCATGACCCCTAAGAGCAAGAGATATTTCTGAATCTCCTTACCCCTTATACCCAGGTAATGTTAATTCTTAGGAAAGTTTATATGACAGGGATTAGCCTTTATTCAGAGTGGGTTGGGGTCTGCAGTTAACCCCGATACTGTTTTCCTACTGAAGATGAAAAGGTAACAGTAAATCAGCTCTGTTCTCCAATCTCTAGTGGCTACATCCACCCCACTTTTGGCTGGACTTCAGGTATTTGAACTAGCTGCCCACCAGTGAGAAGAGCTGACCACAAGAGGGAATGGACAGTCCAGTGATCAAACCCATAGCTGGGATTTGCACCCAGCCAGTAACAAAACAGGCATGGGCAAACTGGCCAGGTGACAGGAACAAGAGAACTTAATCTGATTTTAACAGAAATGGGGATTTTACTTCCCTCAAAAACAAAACAAAACAAAAAAAACCCACAAAAAACCGAAAAAAACCCAAAAACAGAAAAGAGAGAGCCACTGCGAATATCCTCCCTTGTACCAATTCATGCCTTGTGGCTAAATTTCAGCTCTGTGCTGAGGTGAGCATTCTCAGTTTCTCTTCTGTTGTGCTGGCAGAATACATTTGCTTATTGCAAAATACTCCACAGGCATGCATTTAAATTCTGGTTCTTATACATAAAATGTCCACATTTAATTATGTCAAAAAAAATGAAATTCACAAATATTTACAATTAGTTAGGCACCACAAGAAATAGAAGTAGAAGGGTAAGGCTTGAGGCTGGCAATCAAGTTGCAGTGACAGACATTAAGGTGTGAGAAGCTAGTGACCGCCCACGACAAGAAGAGACAGACTCTGGCTGAACACAGCCAATGGCTGAGACACAGAAAAGAAAGAGATCACATCCTCTTGTGCGGTTGGCGGGGTTTACCCTGGAGAAAGAACCAGATGAAGGGTAGAAGCGGGCAGTCATGGGGCAGGCAGAGCAGAAATATGGTGCACTTACCCCCAGCATGAAACTCCTTGCGCAGGTTTCACACTGTCAGTTGGCCCAACTACCAATAGAGCAGGCAACATCATGGTGTGGGAGGGTGATAGCCCGCTCACTGGCACAACTAGCTTTGAAGGGGCTATTTGCAAATTGGGAGGGAAAACCCAGGTTTGCCTCCAATCCCAAGAGCAGCTTGCCCATGCCACCTGATACTACAGTCCCTGGAAGAAGAAATTCTGTAATAAAATGATGGGTGTTTTCATACAATTCACCTGCATCAAGACTTTACCAAGTGTGAGTAAGTAGCACTAGCCAATCACAAATAATAAGGGTGGGATCGTGGTGGGGAGGAATCTGTAAAATGAAAAGCAATTCCAATGAGATTGAAATAGTATGTCCCATTCACTTCACATTATGAATGTGCGGCAAAAGGTGTAAACATTTTATTATTTGATATTTGGCTTGTGAAAGAACACCACATTGTCAGCTGTCCACGGTGACCACTTGTCTCAGCCTGAGTAGAAGCAACATTTGAGCTGGGTGTTAAACAAAGAGCATGATGTCAAAGTGCAAATAGTCAAGAGAAATATGAGGCAAGAGAAATGCATTTCTGACAGGGAGGACTCATCTTGTCTGGAATTTTGCTCCCTAGTATGTGAAATTTGGGGAGTTCATATGGCAGTGCTTGCTGGGCTGATTTGCCCAACAGAAAAGCCCTAACTATGGGGTGCCTGGGTGGCTCATGGGGCGCCTGGGTGGCTTAGTCGGTTAAGTGTCTGCCTTCAGCTCAGGTCATGATCCCAGGGTCCTGGGATCGAGCCCCACATTGGGCTCCCTGCCCAGCGGGGAGCCTGCTTCTTCCTCTCCATCTGCCTGCCTCTCCCCCTGCTTATACTCTCTCTCTTTCTCTGTGTCAAATAAATAAATAAATAATTAAAAAAAAAAAAAAAAGAAAGAAAGCCCTAAATGCCCTTCTTCTTTGGCAGGTAGGCAAAAAGGACCCCCCCTCCCCCCAAAAAAAAGAAATCTGGCAGCTTAGCTTTCATGTGCGTATTGGCCAGACTTTGGAATGGCAGTGTGGAGATCAAGAATCGGAGCTGTGAAGTCAGGCAGGCCTGGGCTTGACTTCTGGCTCCATCCCTTACCGGTTGTGGACATTAACCAAATATACTCATTCTTTTTAGAAAGTCTTCAGTTTCCTCATTTAAAAATGAGAATAATATCAATGACCATGTAGAGATATTGTATTGCTTGAAATCACACAAAGCATCTATTACCTTGGAAGAACTCAGTGAATGGTAGCTTTGATCGTTACTATTTCAGCTTTGTCTTTCTCACTGCGAAACTGATGAAGAAGAGCAGTGGTTATTCTTTCTGCTACATCTGGGCTTTCTCTGCCTGTAGTACTGAATAGCAGGTATGCATCGGATGCATTTTTAAATAGCATCTTCTTGGCACATCTTGACATTGTCTCATTGATAATTTACTGACCTCTTTGCCCCAGAAAATTCACCAAAACATGACTGAAGATGGGTTTTCATGACCCATGAATCAGTTGCCATAGAAGGAAATCTACTTGCACATTTTTTTTAATACTCTAAAGTAGACTATGTGGCTTTTGATTTTGCCTGCCCTTTGTGCTTTTCAGTCTCTCTTCTTTGAGTAAAGTCTCTTCCCTTCAGTTACAGGATTAGAGTTTGACCCAAGCCTGGCCATTCACAATACTCCATCCTCTTGGCCACTGTGCTTGGCCCAAGACATAGCCATGTGATCCAAGCTGGTCCAGCTGATGCACTGGGAGGAAAAAAAGCTGTTGATTCCTCTGAAGTTATTAAGCTAGATCTATTGAATCTGGTGCTGTCAGATGACATTTTTTATCATATGAAGGGAACCTTGCTGCTAGTACTAAGAACTAACAGTTGAATGCTGACAATGTACAAGTACTATTATAAGAATTTTATTTGTATTATCTTACTTGATCCTGACAATATGCATATCTTGTAGATAATCCCATAATCAGTATTAGAGAGATAAGGACATTTAAGCACAGAGAGGTCAAGCAATTTGCTCCATGTCACATAGCTAGGAAGTGATGGAGACAGAAGTTGAATCTATGCAGTTTGTGGTATTAATCTCTTGGCCAGTGTTCTCCATTGATGGCAGTGTTTTCCTCTAGGGGACTTTTAGCAATGTCTGGAGACATTTGTGGTTGTTGAAACTGGAGCAGGAAGCGTTACCAGTACCTATGGGGTAGAGGCTAAGGAAGCTGCTGAACATCGTGCAATACACAGACCCCCCCCCCCAACAAATAATGATCTGGCTCAAAAAGTGAATAGTCCTGAGTTTGAGGAACACTACTGTAGGTTATTCAAGTTCCCAAGTCCTGATGGACAGAAATGACAGAGCACCTGACTCATGCCAGTGCTTGTCCCTGGGCTTATGTTATCGTGAGCTAACCTCAGAACCTTCTCAGCGGTCTAACCCAGAGATACCCTTTATTTGAGTACAGTTTCGAATGAGGTGTTTTTTTTCAGGTTGTGATCAGGAGAACCCTGCCTAATGAATATACAGATCCCATTCTTACTCTCCTCCAGTCACAGATGTCTGAAAAGATGTCTACGATTCCATGTGTGCTGCCGATTTTCCACCTCCGACCATCAGGATTAGAGGGACTGTTTTTCTCTCTACATATCAAGAAGCTTAATTAGCACTTTTGGGAAAATGTGATAGTGATGAGCTATAAGCCATCACACTTACCACATGGGTCAGGGTGGAAATGATCCTCAGCAGTGTTTTTCTCTACCTTTAATTTAGAAATTATGATTCAGTGAGAGATACTTTCTTAAACATTTAGACTTAGAGGCAAACGCATGCTCAGCACATCTGCTCCAGGAACCATTCTTATGTACGTTTTATTTTCCTCTCTTTGCATCTACTTTGGAATTCTTTCTCATCCTATGTGCATCATAATCATGTGTTCTACAAACACAATAATGAGTCCACGTGTCTGTATGCCTGAAGGTCAATGAACTACTTTCTTTTTTAGGCATAATCAAATGACTACTGACACCTAGAAATAACTAGAAACAACTAGAAAGCTGGAAAAAAAAAAGTATACATGTAACACCTAGCATATCTGCAAATTTAGGAAATGTGGAATAGACCTGGGAAGTAGCCGACAAGCTCCCATTTCTGTGTATTTCACAGCAACCACCAATCTATGGGTTGCTAATATTTATTTAAAAGCCTCAAACTTAGGAATTCTGCCATGTATTGAGCATGTCACTTGTAGCAATGAGGCGAACATTTTGATACTTAAGAATAATAAGTCTTATAGGTGAATCCTTTGGTGTGTGTGTGTGTGTGTGTGTGTGTGTGGCTGTTTTAACAGGTCTGGGTCCTTCATATACAAATACTTTAAATTATGTAATAAATCCTTAAGTAAACCAAATCTTAAATTGAATTACCTTGAACTTTTTAATTATTTTTTATTTTTTTAAAAAATTGTATTTATTGGACAGAGAGAGACACAGCGAAAGAGGAAACACCAGCAGGGGGAGTTGGAGAGGGAGAAGCAGGCGTCCTGCTGAGCAGGGAGCGGGATGTGGGATGGGTCCCAGGACCCTGGGATCATGACCTGAGCCGAAGGCAGACTCTTAACGACTGAGCCACCTAGGTGCCACATACATTGAACTTTTTAGATGCTTTTAATTGTTTTCTGTGGGGCATGTTGCTTTAAAACATTTCAAGTTGTCCACTGAAGCTAAAATGTGTTTTGTTTCTTACTATTAAGGCCTTTCATCTAATTAAAATAAGTGATCTAAGACTTCTGTCTTATAATGGAGACACTAAATAATTCTCAAATAGACTTCTTCAGGGGGTCGCAGAGATGATAAAAAGATAAAAATGACTTTGCCCAGCCCCATTGAGACCACTGTGGATGGCATCAAGATTATTAAAATCAGAAACTTCTCACCAATGCCAGCCATTCCCTTGGATAGTATTTTCTAGGTATTATATTTTTTACTTGTACTTCTTTTACATGCACACACTTTCCTCTGTTAAATAACACTGCAGAATGTTGTCTCCCATCATCTTTAAACTTTGCTATCACAGATGTTAAAATTCACTGTCTTATATTGTTTTGTGTGAATGTATCACTGTATTCTAATTAGATACATTTGAGGGATTCCTTTAAATCTAACAATCTTCTATCTATGTGTTCCATTAATATCTTCTGAACAGTTAAGAGGATAAAGGGGAAAAACTATAGTTGGGGTTTAATCATATTTATTAGTTGTATACACTGGAAAAGGTACACTGAATCTCAGTGGCCCCCATTGGTAGTAATACGCTAATGTTTCTGAGCATGGAAGATTAACTGGCACCAGAATTAGAGAGAGCAAACAGCTGGTAAACTGGACAAAATATATGAAATAATGATTTTCAGTTGTTTGACACCAGACAATATAGAACTGTGATCCCTCAGAAAAGGAAACCAGTGAGGTAAACCCTACAGTCGCCCTGACCTTTAGCCTTGCGGTATATAACCAACCACAGGAAAAGGAGGGAAGTCAAGGAGGGAAGCAGTCATATCACCAAAATGGGGAGACAGATGTTGGAACTTGTGATGCAGAGCGGTGTGGAGGAGCAACACAGAGAACTGCTTTAGGAATCTGTGAGGGGTCTTCATGCATCTCTGGCTGGAAATTGCACGGGGAAGCTCAATCATGTTCAGTGAAGAAACACTGGGTACCACCAGCTGAACAATCCCCAGCCTTCACACAGCACTGGGAAACTTTCCTGTTTGCGTCAGCCAGGGTGGAGGGAGAAAAAAAATCCAACATCAGGAAAGGAAGAGGTGATACCTCTGCACATCCGAAATTCATTTAATATATATTAAGATAATATATATTAAGCTAATAAAGTTGACAACTTAGATGAAATAGATCAGTCATTTAAAAGACAGAAATTACCAAAACTGACACTAGAATAAATAGGAAATATAAATAGCAATATATGTGTTAAAACAAATTGAATTGGTAATTTAAAAATGTTCCCAAAATAAAAATTCCAGGCCCAGATAGCTTCACTGGTGAATTCTGTCAATCATTAAAGGAAGACATGGTACCAATTTTATGCAAATTCTTTCAAATACTAGAAGAGGAGAGAACATTTTCTAACACAACTTATGAAGCCATTATTACCATGATACCAAACCAAGACAGACATTATAGGAAAAAAATTATAGATCAATATCCCTCAAGAGCATAGATGCAAAATTGAACAAAATGTTTGCAGATCAAATCCAGCAATTATATGAAATGGATACACATGATACCAACTGGGTTTTATTCCCAAAGTGCAAGATTAGTTGAACATTCACTAATCAACATAAAATCATCACACTACCAGAATAAATGAGGTAAGGGGTATGTGTGTGTGTGAGAGAGAGATAATCATAGTAGATACAGAAAAACTGTCACCAAAATTCAACATCCATTCATGATATAGTCAGCAAACTAGGAATAGAAGGGAATTTCCTCAAACTGAGAAAGCTAAGTGTCAGAAAACCTACATGGCTATGCCCCATTTCTAAGCACTCAGCCTTCCATGGAACCAATGGCTTACCTTCCCTGATCACCTTCTATTGCTTGATATATGGACTTGCCCCAGGGTGGGACCCATCTTTGTGTTAGTAATGACTGTATTGGGTCTGCCCAGACTTGCTCGAGTCAGTGAACCTAGGTTCATAAATCTGTAACACTGATTAGTGCAAAGACTGTCTACATTAGCAGTTATCATTCTCATGTTCATTTCTGATATTTTCAAATAATCTGTAATTTCTTTAAATGCAAAGACCAATTACGCAACTCCTCTACTGCTGTTCCCACACATTGTATTTATTGTCGCTACCCATTTAATAAATGCTCTGTTGATGATGATGGTGTTGATTTAATTCGTCAAAGCCAATAGCATGGTATAAGTTAGAATTTTGGATAATCGTGAGCAAAGGTAACAACCTAATTGCTATATCAACCCTCCCATGGTTTAAAAGTGCACAGGTTCTGATGATAGACGTTTTGATAAGAACAGGTGTTGAAGCACCTCGGGTAAAGATCCATCACTTTCATAAGCATGGACTTCAGTCACAGAAATGCCAACCAGTGATGCATATCAGGGAATAAATATTTCATACCCGTAGACGCTTTCAAGAAGAAAACATGGGTTATTAAGTAAGATGCAAAGTATTAATAATGTGAGCCTGATTCACATTAGTGTTTTCTCAGTAATCTCTAAATGTTGCTAATTTTCAGCAGTCTCTCAAAATATATGAAAGCTACCACTTAAATATGTCCTCTCTAGATGCCAAATACAGTGATAGGTTTCTATTCTATTTTTCATTTTCCTTAGTGTATTGTTGAAAAGTGATATTCATACCCATTAGACAAATGTAGTTGGAATTGTTGCAGTTATATATAACACATCAACACCTGCTTGTTTCTTCTCATTAAAAATGTGATATGTACTGAAATCTGGTTGCATTTGAAAGGGTGAAAATGCATATCAAAAGCAAATCAAAATTTTATAAAAGAGCAGTGGTGCAAACCTCTGAGAGTATCACTTCTTGAAGATGATGTATTGAAATCTGTCCTTTCTACGAATTTCCATGTGCAGCCTCTTTAACTGGTGAAGGCTCCCTCTCCTAACCTGATGGGTTTTTAATGGATGTGTTGGGGGATAAGGTGTAGGGCTTTCATTTATGCGACCTTTCCAGTAGTAGGTGAATAATGAGAGTATTCAACAAACATCTTTTTGACTGCCACATCTTATCCTGAATCACTGTGCAGTTCACTCAAAGGACACTTGGACTGCGCTGGCACCTCAAATTTGTGAAAGAGTTTCCATGTGCCCAGAACCTATGTGTGTTTTTCAGGAGGGTGCCACCAGAAGACATGAAGCTACTCCGAGAAACATGAACTTCTTTCCATGACAAGAGTTTTCAAAGGGGGCTTTAAACAAGTCGTGGTTATCTCTAGTTTGATGCAAGAAGACATGGGTTAATGATTACTGACATAGGCCACTCATGGTGCATTTTTTTTTTTTTAAAGATTTTATTTATTTATTTGACAGAGAGAGAGACAGCCAGCGAGAGAGGGAATACAAGCAGGGGGAGTGGGAGAGGAAGAAGCAGGCTCATAGCGGAGGAGCCTGATGTGGGGCTCGATCCCATAACGCCAGGATCACGCCCTGAGCCGAAGGCAGACGCTCAACCACTGTGCCACCCAGGCACCCCTCATGGTGCATTTTTATGCCTGAACTATGTTTGATCAAATCAGAAAGTTTTTTTTTATTTTTTATTTTAATCACTGTGAGTTGCTTATATGTTGCTTTCTTTGACTACCCCTTTCCAAGTATGATGCAACAATGTATGGTTTGGTTATATTTAATATTGTCCTTAGAAGGGTGTTCATACGATTTAGCTATTCATCCTTTCTTCTTAATAATAAAAACATTTCTTTTTACTTAGCTTATTTCCTTTTGTTAGGTACAAGAATATGGGCCAGCTAAAATTTGGTTAAGAAATCAAAACATGTGAAAAAGACACAGGAAAGATTTTGTATTTGAACAATCAGAGAATAGGCTACTCACTGGAACACCCTCAGATCTGAGTGACTTTACACAATAAAGGTGGCTTCTTGCTCATTTTAAAGTGAAGAGAACTTTATAGTCATTCAGGAACTAGGTTCCTCCCACATTGTGTCTCCACCACCCTCTAGGTCCTTGGAGACCTCTCCATTCAACTGGCACCGAGGGAAGGAGTCAGAGTAAGGGTCGCTTGGGGAGTTTTTATGGGCCAGGACATTTGCCAGGACTTCGGGATGATGATTACAACTGAACTGCAGGGGAGGCCGAGAAATGCAGTCTAACTGTGCAACCCAAAGAAGAGGGGACACTATTTGTTGGATAACTAGCAATCAGTGCCACATAAGTTGATATGCCAATTTCAGAACTACAGTGCAAAACTCAAAGACTTGGATAAAAATCCAAGCCTATCACTAGAGCCTTCTATGAAAAATTGTGTAGGACATCTACTCATTGAACCACTCGGTCAGAGACCTACAATGAAGTTTTCTTCCACAATATGCTGGACGTGAGTAATGTATGAGTCACATATATCTTCACTCTCATCATCCATTTTTTCTTTGATTGGCAATTGATTGGCAACCAGATTTGCTGAGTTCTTGAGCTCCCAGGCTTAAGGCAGTATTAGTCTTGAGTGTGAAGCTATATATCCCTCAAGCCAAGATTCCCAGAGGCTCATCATATAATTAAAACATTTCCAAAATAGTTGTCATGTTATATTCATAGTAATAAGTAAGGCTGTACCAGAGGCTATAGAGCTGTGGGGAAAAAATAGGGGTCATTCTCCTTTAAATACAATGTGGCATATTTTCCACTAAAAATGAAATTTTTTTGAAATAATAGGTAAGCTGTCCTTGTTATTCATAAACATCTTATTTATGCATCTTCACTGTTGTGATAAATTAGCTGGGTTTGTTTTATATTTCCCTACAGTTTACTTTAAATAATCCTTCACAGTCGTTCACCACAAGACCACATAAGGTTCTTTTTTTAATACCCAGAATGCTGAAATAGCATTTTGAGCACAGACTGTAATGCATAACAAGTGTATTATTTCTTCTTGGGAATGCTATGCAAAAACTTGTTCTTCTCATATTGTCTGTTTTTAGTTTAATTCCTTAAGGCTGCTCTGTATTTTAAAGGGTGATATTCCTTGACCTTACAACCATAAATCACCCCCAACTTCGCTTCCCCTACACTCCCTATCAGCCACATTCTAGCATAACCATATCCTGAATTTCATTGCCACAAAACACTAACCATTTAAATGAGATTATTAACATATGACACTGCTCACCCTTTAATACCATCTCTTTAGATTTTCCACCACACCCGCTATGTCTGTTCTGCCTTCTCAAGGGGCATTCCCATATTCCACCCACCTGCCTCACCCAGTCCAAGAGTGCCAATGTCAGTGACAAAGGGTGGCTTTACTTGTTTATTTATTTTTTTAAGGGTGCCTTTTAAGTAAAAAAAAAAAAAAAAAAAAAAAAAAAAAAAGAAGGCTGAATACTGATTTTCAATTCTAACATCTGCCAACCACCCCAAAACCATGCATCCCACTACCCCATCACCACCTATATGCCCATTATCATACACAAGACACCTGTTAAAGGAGATGTATTTGACCTATTTGCAGTCAACTGCTCTACCACTGAGCTATACCCCCAGTATTTGACCTATTTGAATCCCACTTTAAGTGTGTCTGCTGTGTTGCAGACCTGACTGAGACTGAGGAGCATAAAAATGTAAAGATGCTTATTCATTTTTTTAAGTGAAAGGCTGTAGAGAATTTTATGAAGTCATTCCTTCAGATGCATACTGAATACCAACTTGGTGGGTACAATGAGATAAGAACTATAGTGTGATTCTTGGAGTTTACTATCAAGTGGGAAGAGACAGTCACATCAGGAGTAGAGATGTGGTAAAGTCTGTGAGAGTAGGTGCAAGACACCACACAATTTCACATTTCCCTGCTTTTCCCTCTGGCCCAGATGACATTCCACTTTAAATTTTAAAACACTACTCATCCTGCATTATATCCAGTATTTGAATGTCCTTCATTCATGCCCCACTCTTCCAGGAAGAAGCACTACTTCCTTGGTACTGATAGTAACCTTTCTGTGTATTTATTCTACATTCTCTATATTATCACAGTGTGCCATAATCACCTGTTTACGTACCTTCTTCCCTGTGGGAGTCCTTAAGGCTGGGATCACTTCTGATAATTTTATATCACTGGTGCCTAGGAAAACAGCATATTTATATATACATTTGAACTGAACAGATTCCATCAGGATAAACCAGGCAATATTTATACAAAGGAAAGAAGGAGAAATATACCCCAGACAGGAGAACAGTGTGTAGAGAGGCACAAAGATATGGGAAATACAGAATTGGGGCAGGCTGGGGACAAGGACTCGGCGTTTCAGTGTTTCACAAGCGTGTGGTAGGTGATGGAAAGGAGGTGGAGGAGTGTAGGAAATCAAATTGCTGAAGAAGGTTGGGTAGATAATAAAGGTTTTCAGAAAGCAACATTCTGAAAGAAAACCTAATTCAAAGCATTGGTCCTTAATTTTTGAAGAGTACAGAGCCCTTTGAAATTTGCAAGCACCCATACACCCATTCCACAGAAAATAAGCAATTTGTATGCACAACTACTATCACTATTTTGGGGGGTTCGAAATACCCAAAACTCATCCAAGGAACCCCGAAGGAAAAAGAAAAGCGTGTTTGGCTTTTGCCTTATCAGTAATTGAGAGGCATCAGTTTTAAAGCATCACTTACTAATGCCTACGTTGTCTTGCCAATGGAACTTGCTCTCCACATCTCCCCTGTGCATTAGAATGTTAGGAACATGTCTATATATAAGCTTAGCAGAAAGGAACTGAAGAAACCACACAGCTTGGGCTAACTGAGGCCTGAACTGAGAATCGCAAAAAGGATTCTTATAATTCGTTTGGTTCATCACAATGGAACAATCTTAGTAATAAGCCTTGTGCATCTTTGTGGAGTGTCCTGGCTACTCAGCTTCCTAAGAAAGGACTAATCCATAAGAATGCCATCCGAAGTCAGACTCTAAAGTTTGTCCAGTCCCACATTTCATCTCCCCTACCACGAATTGGCTGTGGGGAGGTATGGCTGGATATGAAAACAGACTATGACATGAAACTTGGAAACTTATGGATGTTTTCTATTTAAGCCTCACATCCCTCCATCTCCTGCTGTGTATCTATTTTTCATAAATGTTTTTCATTCTGTAAACTTTTCATGAGACCAGTTATTGGTTATCCCTACACTGTATCTTAGATTAAGATCTTTTATAAGCTAAAGAATTCTCTGAGGCAAGAGTAGTTATGCAGAAATATTAAATAGAATATCATTCCATGCAGGGGTTCCTGCTATACAAAGTGTGGAATGTTCTTTTCTGAGCTTTTTATGTTTAATTGCGAAAGTTTCTTCCATTATCAAGCTCATTACTATAGAGGTTTTTCAAGTAAATTCATTCGGGGTCCTGAGATTGAGGAAATAATGCAAGCCAGGTTTCTTTATGATTTCTCAATTTTTGTAGAGCAGAGAGAATTAGTCTCCATACATTGCGGAAACATGTAGTAAATTCATGAATTCAACGAAAAATAATTCAAACCAATGAGTTTATTCATTCAACAAACCTTTCAGTACCATGTTAATGCTGCAAACACACACATGGTTTACATTAAATAAATATCGAGTGATTGTAGTCGAGAAACAGGGAAAGCAGGGGATGGAGTTTGTAGATTTTCCTATAAGAGCGGAAAACAATAGAAGAAAAGGAAAAAGGGAAGTGGTTTTGTTTGTGGTAGTCTGTAAGTGGTTCTGAATTATAAGACTTTATAGGAACCCTGATACGACCCTGAGAAAAAAGACTGATATAGTTAAGTAAAGGGAGAAATGATCTTTATTCACCCAATTTAGGCTGGCATAGGTGGGAAGAGGCCTTAAATTATGAATTTCGCAGCAACAAAACTTACTGAGGCAGTTTCTTAAAGCCCCAGAGAAATTATTATGGTTTTCATCTTCAGGTCGGCACTGGCTTTGAATAGCAGCCTCGGAGAGTTTGAAGCTTCCTCTCTGTACTCCCGTTCCCCCCTCTAGCCATCCAGTGTTGGAAACCTTTTCATTTCAGAGACCAATTGAGTATGTTTTCCATGGAGAAAGTTTTCACTCGACTCACTTCTCTATTTTCTTTCTGACGCAGAAAGCTGAAGTCAGACCTCTGGCCAATAGGAGGGCATTGACAAATCCCTCTCCTGGCCAGGACATAAAATATTTATACTCAGAGAAAGCTAGACTAAGTAGTCTGCAGAGTATTTTGCAGTGTAGGAGCCAAACACCTCCCTAAAAGATCAGAGCATGTTCACAAAAGCTCCTCTTTATAGATTGAAAAGTAAACTCTGATTTCCATAGTAGAGGATTGCTTGATGTTCCTTTGACCGGTGCACACCATGGACCTTCTTAAAACACAGATTGCTTGATTGAAGCTGGGGGGTGGATTGGGGGATTTTTTTTGAGTCACTTATTTACTTCTTTTCCTTGCCATTATCAAAGACATCGACTTCTGGGTGGGAGGGGTTGGTTTCAAGGAGGAGGCAAGATTTCCCTTCCTGGAGACCGGTCATCCAGCCCCTGACCTAGATGGTGGCCTTGGCTGGGAGTTTGGTGCAGGGCCCCACTTGTTTTACCGCCTCGACATTATTTGCAATGATGGAAAGAGGAGACGAGCTTTCATGTGGAAGACACTCAAAGGAAAGCAAAGGACAAGGGGAAAACCGCCGTGAGGATAGCACCACTGACCCTAGACAAGCCTGGGCTGGTCCTCCTGGCCCCGCCTCATCGCCGCGGCCTCTCCATCAGCAGCAAGGGGCAGAGAGGGCTTTCCTTTTAGTTGAAAGCAGAGGGTGAGCTGAGCAGGCGGTTCAGAGGGTCATTAGAAAGCATCAAAGGAGGCAGCCTCATGATGGTAATAAGACGGCTGTGAGGAAATAAAGTGGGCATTGATCTGCACTATCGAGTGTGACATTTTAACCGAAGCTAAAAGCCAAGAGCAAATCTAGCCCTCTTATTCATCTGCCTGCCTGTTTTAGTAAATTGTCTTCCCCCTCCCCCCAAACCACTGGCCTCAGAGGTCACTTCATATTAGCTGGCTTGTTAATACTGAGGCAATCAATACTTAATCAACAAGTAATGGGATTTTGCAGTCATCCTGTATGATCTTTCAATAAAGCCCCGAATCCATCTCGGCCCATTCCAAGCCTGACGAAAGGTGTGCGGTTGCAGCAGACCCTGGATTTGATGGTCTGATGCTCTTCGGCTGATCTGCATCTTATTAAGACACCAGGCAGCCACCGTCCTTCACCCCTTTGTTTCCTGATCCCCACAGAGCACAGCGTGGCACAGAATCCAGGCAGCTGAGATTTTACATGCATCAGTGGGAAAATTCAGATGTCTTTACTGCAGAAGGTTCAGGACTCTTTGGTAGCATCATACAATTAAAAAATGAATAAATAGAGGCCCGGAGAGAGAAGAGAAGCAGCCAACAGGGGAATTGAAAAAGGGAAAAATGGCTGATTTAATAGATGATATTAGGCCAGGGAGCTGGAATCCCCACACGTCCCAACATTTAAACTCTGGGCTGCCTGAGCTAGTCTCCAAATGGGCTCCATGACTGATGGGGGGAGAGAGACAGGGCTGGGCATTGGCTCCAGACATCCAAAGGGGGTTCTGAAGGAGCCCCCTGGGTACTACGAAACCGAGAGAAATCGGTTTTGTGACACAGGACTTAGTTTTCAGTACTCCCTTGGTATCCTGATGAATATTGGTGTTTTGTCCACTGGTAGTACTGCAGTAGCCTTCCAGAGATGTTTGAAGGGGTCTCGCCATCAGCGAAAGCCTTGCTGCTGGCCTCACAGGATCCCCCAGAGCAGGTTTTCTTTGGTGAATTAGCCACTTGCCATTGTCTCACCTTTAGACTTCCAGGCTTAGAAAATAGATCTTGACCATATCTGACTCAGTGGTGCCAACTCACGCTAATAAAGGCCAGTGAGTGATGACTACAACTGGAATGTTGATTTATTGTTATAACTTTCAAGCAAATAACCTATCAGACAAATGAGGCAGACACAGGGTCTCACCAGCATATCCTTGAGCTTCAGAAAGGAAGCTACGTTATTAGAAGATTGATTGGCAATCGCAGAATTAGACTGAGGGGAATTAGGAGATGTTGTGAACATTTAATGGCAACAAAATCTAGCGCCATGATGCATCCAGCTCTATAATCGGCTAGAACTGCTATTCTGCAATTTCCACCAAACTTCCCGTCATTGAACAGCTCACCCATTATGGATGTGTATTCTTTCATGACAACCTAATAAAATGGGCATTATCAGTATCCACATTGTACAGATGAATAGATGGAGACTTAGACAGTGGTTGAATTGTGAGCCTAAGGTCATATAGGAGCTAACATATAGGAAAGCGGAGATCCCACGCAGCCTGACCCCAGAGTGGTGATATAAACTCCCGAACCATATTGCCCTGGTTCTACCATTTACTAGCTGCCTGACTTTGAACATGGCCCTTAAAATAGTTAGTCCTTAGTTCCTCTAAACGATACACTGGGGATACTAATCATGCCTATCTTATTGGGTTGAAGATTAAATGAGCTGTGCAATTATAGCCATTAGTGTAAGAGTTTGGCTTAGAATACACACTCAGGAAATGTTAGTAATATTATGATATCATTGTAGCATCATCGTATGCATAGAAGCCTGATACATTGTCTTTCCTCTTGCCCTCTGTGGATGGGCTCTGCCAACCAGCATTTCCCCCTGAAACACTTCTTTGTTTAGGGCAAAGGCTGACCTACCACTCCTGTAAATGGCACAGCCTTCCTTTGGCAATGTTTGTGACCTCAGTCATGGAATAGTACCTTCTGGGAAGCGTAGGAGCTATTCTATCACTTTTTGGTTCATACTTTATCTTCTGGAGGTAAAACAGATTTCCAGGTACTCCGATGGAAGCTGTGAGTGGCAGGGCGCTAGCTAAGAAATGTTATGGTTTTCCCTCTGTATTGCCTGTGGCTGCTAGGGGGATGCACAACATCAAAAGTCTGTTCTCAAGAAAGTCACTAGATTTGCATTAAAAATAGTTTTGAGGCTCCTAGCAGCTAGGGTAAAAAGAGAAACTAAAACATACCATTTTCTTTATCTGACTTAATTCAACTGTTTCAAGACAGACAAAAATGTTCCTAAATACTAAACTTTTCTTTTAATAGTTCCTTTCCTTTTAATGACTCTCTTTCCTAATAACAGAAACAATTTACATTCACCTTTTACAATTCACACTGTATAAAAATTTCCAAAATAAAAAGAGCAAGTGTTTGGTAATATAACTCCTTACCCGATCTTGACTTTAGCCATCGTGCTTCCCGTCACCGACTCGGTTGGATTGCTCTTCCCTAAATATTGTGCTCATTAGGTCCCTCGGCAGCTAAATAATTGCTTTTAACAGCTACCTAATCACTACTGCATAAAGCCTCCCCATGTCGTTTCTTTCTTCAGCCCAGTGCCGCCACCACACCTTACCCCGCCAGCATGAATGCCACAGCCCCCCCCCCCCCCCCACCATGCAGACCTTGGTTTAAGTTAGAGTTGTGCTCACCTCCCTTGGTAATTTTTTTCCAGTTGTTATCACCACAAGGAATGTCCCCACCTTAGCCTCACTAGCCCACATCTGAGTTGAAGATCCTTTCTCTATGAAATGAGTCCTGAAACTTCAATCCTGCTGATATTCTTCTGTGAATCTCCCCAGCACTTAACAGTCTATACTCCATGATTGGCCAAATTATGTTGTCCGTATTCTCTGTACTGTTGCCCGCATATGCATCTTATCTCCCCTGTTAGATCACAGTTTCCCTTGTGGAGGGATCCAGTCTTAGACTTCTATCAAGTTTGTATGAAAACACTAAGTGCATGGTAGGATTTTAATATATGCTTGTTGATTAAAACGATTGTGTTTAGACAATTTGTTATCATGATAAGAGTACTAAAACATTATTATTGTCATTATTAAAAGCTATAATCATGTTTTATAATCATAAATATAATAACTGGTTAATTATTATTTACCAATCAATCTACACCTAAAGAGTTGACATATGTTTTCTCATTCAGTCCTCAAAAAGTGGTCTGGGCTAGGTATTACTGCCTTTATAGCCAAGAAATCTGAGTTTCTGAAAATTTAAGCCATTTGGTCAAGATTGCGGAACCGGGGAATGGTGGGCTTGGGATTTGAAAGGTTTATGTGATTCTTATTTATTCACGCTGCACCATATGCACCTGTCTTGCAAATGTTCTTTTAGTTTATTTCTTTGTGAATTGACACCTGACCTCTGGTTTGTGAAACTGACCAAAAGAACTTTCTTTGAGTACAAGGAATTCTACCTTTTACTCTCAATATATGCAGTGTTACTTCCTGGTCAACCTGGGCTTTCTTCTCTCAGCCCATAGCACAGCCCTTCACCTGTACAGCTCCTCCTGACACTCAAGAGAATATGTGCTTCTTCTTATTTCTGGGTCTTTCTCTCATTTTATAAAACTGAATATTCAGGTCAGATCCTTAGAAAACACTTCAGAAGGAACACTTCTTGTGCCGTCAGCTGTGGCTCACTTTTCTTTTGGAAAACAGAAGTATCTATACAATAATAGATAAGTGACTTTGAACTGGTTCCCTGAAATTCCTAGAGGAACCTCTCAAAGAAGGCAGCTGATTTTGGCTTTACTCTACTGCTTTAGGATTGCTGAGTGTGTGTATCATGTTTGGAACAGGATTCTGGTAAAGAAAGTTTTCTGGGCTCTACTGAGATCATAAAACTTCTTTAAAATTAAGAAACTTTGTTTTTTTAGAGCTGTTTTAAGAACAGAGACAGATTGAGAGGAAGGTAAAATACAGATTTCCCATTGACCCCTGCTTTTCTGCATTCATGGCCTGCCCCATCAGCTGAGTCCCACAGCACAGTGGAGACTTTGTTACATTGGATGAAGCTCCACTGACACATCTTCATCCTCCACAAAGTCCATAGTTCACATTGCGGGGCACTCTTGGTGTTGTCCGTTCCATGAGTTTTGGTAAATGTATAAATTACGTGTATCCATCATTATAGTATCATACAGAACATTTTCACTGGAGCCCCTCTGTGCTCTGCCTAGTCATTTATCCCCCTCTCCTAACCCCTGGCAAAATTTTTATTATCTTTTTATTGTTTCCAAAGCTTTGCCTTTTCCAGAATGTCATATAGTTGTAATCACATACTATGTAGTCTTTTCAGATTGCCTTCTTTCATAGTCATATGCATGTAAATTTCCTCCATGCCTTTTTGTGGCTCTATAGCTCATTTCGTTTTCACACTAATAATATTACATTAACTGCATGTACCACAATTTCTCTGTCCACTCATTTGTGGAGGAAGTGCCAAGTTTTGGCAATTATGAATAAAGTTCTAAACATCCACATGCAGGTTTTGGTGTGAACATAAGTTTTTAGCTCCGTTGGGTAAAAACCAAGGAGCATGATTGCGGATCATATAATAAAAATGTGTTTAGTTATGTAGGAAACCACCAAACTGTTTTACGAGTGGCTATACCATTTTGCATTCCCATCCTCATGGAATGAGAGTTCCTGTTATGTATGGCACATCTTTACCAGCATTTGCCTTCAGCATTTGGGATTTTGGCCATTCTAATAGACGTGTAGTAGTAGCTGATTTTTGTTTTAATTTGAAATTCCCTAGTGACAGGTGATGTTGAACATTTTTTCATATGCTTACTTGCCATCTGTATGTATATCTTCCAAGCTGAGTGTCCTGGTATCCAAGGAAGGAGAAAGGTACATGTTCATCGTTTCTCATTCAAGGTTGAGCATTGGTCTACCAAGTTGAGCCTCAGTCCTCAATGGATGGAATATAGGAAAAGAGTGAATGCAACTTGTGCTGTCTGCGAGAGTAACCCACTGAGCTGAACAGATTCAGTAAGACTTTAAAAAAAAAATTAACTTGTTTTGTTCCAATTTTGCAAGGACAACAAAACAACTTGAAAATTCTGTCATTTCTACTCATTATGCTACCAGGCCTCTCCTTTGCTTGCAAGTTGACTGTCCTTGTCTGCCCCCTTGCTCATAGAGCATTAGTACTGAAGAAGATTTGATGTTCCAAGTGTTCGGGTATATAAGTAACTGTATAGGTTGAAGCAAACCATCAAACTTCAAGAAGTTATATGTCAGGGGTAAGAAAGACATGATTGCATAGAAAGACTACTCAAAAGGCAGCCATAGCAACAAACTACATGTCACAGAGCTTAGCTTGGGAACCTACTGATTATGTCAGTCCCCACTTCTCAGCATCAGCATGAACAACATTCTTTTCCTCCTCTGCCCCACTTCCCAGCACTCTGAAGCCCTTCTTTCTCCCTGATCATTCTCTAGCCTGTCCTCCTTAATTTGACTTTTAGTAAACTGGCTCTTCTTTCGGACTCACCCTGCCTTTCACTTCTTGATGTTGACTTCAGAGACATCCAGAGACCTGGCACCTGTCCTCTAGGGGGCTGGTGATCTTAGAGTCCTTGGTTCTGGGTCCTCCCAAGGCTTTCAAGATAGGGCAAATGATGCCAGTGACTATTTATGGTTTCCCATTGGAAAAGTCAGGCTCATCTCTCATTCTGCTTGGCAAAAATACCCAGTTGCCATCTGAAGAAATTGGCCCTGCCTCTTCTTTGTGAGGAAAGCTGATGAGTACTAGTTGAATAGAGCCTTCTAGTCACCAATTGAGGAAGGTTACTGAAGGGAAGTAAAGAAAAATCTCAAGATCACTTAGAGGGAAGGACTCAAAAACCGAAATCTGTGAATGCATTTAGGTTGGTTTCTTTTATGCCCTGATCTCGAGGTCAGTGCTGACTGTTCCGGCTTTTCAATGACGGTAGAAGTGATTTTGTACATTCCTTGAGACACCAGTTGTCATGCCAAGAAAAATTCAAAGGCTTTAAAGTGACCGGATGTAAAAGGAAAGAAAGCCCCACATCTATGTGCCATGTAGCTCCTGTTGCATCCCCACTCCCCCGCCGCCCCCTGCCCCTGCCCTCTCCACCTCTCCACCCTGCTTTGGGTGTAGAAATCCCCATATATGGACGACGTCAAAGTATTCCTTACCATCTGGCTTATAGCTGCTTCTGGCTAATGGGAAGCACCAGCAGGAGACCTGCAGACAAGATGAGAGTGGTGTGGTATTCCTTCAGCTCCCTTCCTTCTGGGTCAGTGGAGGTTGACTGTGCTTCTCTAGTGAAGACCCAGACTCCTGGGAGGCAGCCTTTTCTCCTGCTATGGCAGCCTCTCTGGGTTCTGTTCTTCCTTCCTTTGCCCATTCAGTCAGGAGTGGTAATTGATCCCAACTATTCCTAGCCTCACAATACTACATATACTTTTATGTTTCTCATATCCCTGCCCTTTTAATTGCTCCTTTATTAGGCTTTCTTTAATTATCCTTTTGAGTGTGCTATCACTGACTTTCACTGATACCATATATAATAATGACACATTGAGAATGAGGAAATGCCTAAAAACTCTTATGATCTAAATAAAAATTCAAAATTTAGAGAAAAAATATTGTATGCTATTTTACCTTCTAACTTGAGAGGACTCTTTTACGTGAGCTATGAGTATAGTATATGTTTATATTTTGGAAGGGGATGGTGGTAAACTTAGAAATTAGGATGAGTATCACATGTGAAAATAAATGATGCTGTGAATGGCATACTTCTCTAGTGATTATGATAAAGCCCCAACTCTTAATTTGGATAAATTGCTAACAACCCAACTTAGCACACCCATTTGCAGTAATCATTATTTTGCTGACTTGGCTCAATGTCTGGCTTGCATTTCAATAGTGAATGCAAAGCCTATAAGCATTTAAGGGCTTTCTTGCTACACATCTCCCTATTCACAAGGAGCCCAACCCAGAATCAGAATGTCCCAGTGCCTGTGCTATATTTCTGGTTGATCATGAAGAACTTTTGAAGTATGGTTTAACTCTTAAGTGCTATCAAGGGTCTTTTGAGTCAGTTGGTAAAGCTAGTTGTAAAGTTCAAAAGACATCATTTCAAAACTAAAGCCATTAGCCAACTGCTTTATTGACATAATGAATTGTATTTAGATAGAGCGCTTAACCTCGGCATGCGCTCAGTCCTTGCTCTGTCACATGTGCATAAGAAAGGACATGATTGGGTATGTGCATCAAATGAGTCTAGTCCAATCATTACCTGAATATCTTTCTGACGATCAGACAAATTAGCAAGCATTATAATGATTTCACCCCCATTGGCCACTTTTGTGAGTTAGGAGATTCCATCAGTCATTTAGAAAAGAGCCTTGGTCTGCGAGTTTTGGCCCTAGGTCTGTTGCTAACCACCCAGCTTGAGTGTTTTTGAACAAGTCATTTGACTGCTCTGAGCTTCTGTTTCCTTGACTATAAACTGGAGCATTTGCTAAAGTTATTTTCCACACTGCAGTGGTCTGGCCAGGCCCCTCCAAATGTGTGTGGGCTCCATTTCTCTGTGGTGGTGTTACTTCTGTATCTTGACAATGTCTGGAGTTTATCAGGGCATTTATTTGCATGCCTAGACATCTCAAGGTAGTTGAGAAAGAGAGCTATGTATTCTGAACATAGATACTCAGTCCCCAAAACACAGTGATACCCACCTCTGCTCTCTAGAAACCAAACTCATCTGCTGGCTTAATATCAGCTTGACCTTCCAAGTCCATATCTCTGTTCCAGGCCAGCTTTGATTTCATTTTCAGCTGAGTTGTCTATTTTTCTTTGATGTGATAGTTTATAAAGCGAACTAGAAGAGACTCTGAAATTCGTCTGGGCAGTGTTGTTTTAGCAGAGGCCTTGAACCTCAGTGGAAGAGGGCCAATCATACATTCTGCATGTATTTTACCAAAGATGACAGTCTGTAGCTAATGCCTCAGAGCCTGCATTTCGAAGACACCTTTAACTGAGTACAGCTCAGATGGAGAGAAGGGCAAGGAAAGGCAAATGAACATCTGGCAAGGCCAAGAGTGTTATGAGTTGTATCCAATACCAAGTATGTCCTGATTAAATATTTCATGCTTTCCCCAGCCAGACATCACCTAACTATCAGCTGTTCTCTTCAGCAGGGATAAATTCACCTTTATGAGAGGGGGCACTAGCTGGGGTTATAACAGCATGTTTAAGAAGCGTCATGAAAAGTTTGTTTTCACCTGCTTGTGTGACTCACCACCCCCCCCTCCTTCCCTCCTCTTTCTTCCTTTCTTTCTCTTCTTTTCTTGCCACCCCTCCCCTAACCTGTCTTAGAGACAGAGTTTACCCAGAAGGATCAGGCTGAAAATACCTTTTTTCCTTCCAACCCCAGGATCCATAATCTCCACAGGTTAAAGGTGGCTATAGGCTGGTTCCTGCTGGCTCTGGAACCTTCCAGCATGGGCCATGAGCCTGGCTGGACTCTGCTGTGTGTCTGCAAATTTGGTATTTTTTTCTTTTACGGAGTTTTTAGCTATGTTGTTAGGTGAATAGGCTTTGTGGTTGCTGTATGTTTTGTTGGATTCCTCATCATAATATGTAG